>NW_005843261.1:0-29536 GCF_000455745.1 Alligator sinensis | reverse complement strand
TGTGGCGGAAATCTTAATACAAATGGCGGGAACTTCTTTGTACCGTGCATCACTATAATGCAAAAGAAATGCACGATGCAAAGAAGGCTACAAAACTGGCAGGAAAAGCTCCTGCACGCGGGTTCTTAATTGCAACAGAACACTCCACCGTGCAAAAGAGCTGCAATTTAGCGGGAACACAATTTAGCGATGCCGAAGCACACACAAACAAGAAAATCACAACTTTGGGTTGTGACAGAAACCAGTTCACATCTGTAGCACAACAGAAGTTCAATGCATATAAACTGCTTTCAAAATGGCTGAGACCAATTTAAGGTGATCCTGGATGAATGTAGTATCAGGATTAACTGATTTAGGTTAAATTGGTGTATTGAATTTCTGTCCCAGATGCCTCCAGATTCAAGCTGTCTGCTCCAGCAGAGCAGGGTGGCATGCTCTAGCACCCCCTGTCTTCTGGCCTGGGCCACTTCAGGCAAGTGGATGTATTTCTGGAATTCAGAGTGAATGTCTGTTCACTTATCAGTTCAACCTGCACAGCTTCAGCCTCGGGCTTTTTGATTGTTGGTATTTAGCCCTTGAATTTGATCATATATGCAGACAGACAATTAGTGGGTTCACTTTTGTTAGTGTTAACGGTACTGTGATGCCTCAAATCTTGTCTAGATCTATCGCAACCATGAAGCGGCTCAATTAAACCCTTGCATCTTCAAAAATAAAAACATAAATACTTACTATAAGATGGTGCTCAAAAAGTAGGTATTAATACCAATCAGTGTCAAACTGGGAAGGGGTATTAAATGAGAAACCTCAGGTGTCTGTTCAGAGTCTGTCACTCTTCAACATATCCATTAATGATTTTTAGGATGGAACTGAATTTACACTTGGCAAATTTGCAGATGTCACCAAGCTAAGTGTGGTAGCAGACAATTTTAAAGGGCAGAATTAAGATTCAAAATGACCTTGATAAACTGGAAAAAAACTCTGAAATTCAATGATGACAAGTGCAAAGTCCTAGACTTAGGATGGAACAATCAAATGACCAAATATAGGTTGGGAAGTGACTGGCTTGGTTGCAGTACTGCAGAAAAGGGACCTGGTGGTTTATACTATATCAGAAGCTGAATATAAGTCCATGGTGTAATGTTGTTACAAAAATTGCTAATTGTATACTGGGATGAGAGTGCTCTATGCAAATCACAAGGAAAGACTTTTAACAATCATATTCAATGCTTTTTAAAAGGAGACTTGGAGAACAAACTAGAAACATCACAGAGAAAATAGAACACAGTGATACAGTAGTAGCAAGGAAAAATGATTTAGAAAAGGAAAAGGACTACTTTTCCAAGATTCTGACACTGAATTTTTCCCCTCAAACAGATACATGGGGGATCCAGATTTTCTGCTTGCTCTTCAGCCAGTGGGAACTTTGTTCCTTGCTCAGGTATAATGCTAAAAGGCAGAGCTGATGACTGAAAGTCCAGTCAGATTATAAGGGAATATAGGAAAAACTCTATGAAAGGGGCTGTTACATTGAGAAGTTAATGCTCCATGCCTTGGAGTGTCACAGGAGTGAGCTGAAGAGGCTCCCTGTTTTCATATTACCTCATTCACATTCCTCATATAGAATGTCTCCGGTCACTCACCAAGAATGAAATTCATGGAAGAGAAATTATTGATTAAGCCATCCAAAACCTATAAATATCAACTTTAACTGTCAAAGAAATCAGTGCGAGCCAGAGACCTAACTAAATACCTAGAAAAATCTGGGTCTCAATCTTTGGAGGCTGTAACTGAATTCTCAGATTCACCTTGTTTTCTTATAAAGAAACCATATGTCCAATAAGGAATGTGAATGGTACTACAAGGCTCTGGAATACACCCAACAAGTGATATACAGAGCATAACAGTGTTCTGAAGAGCTGGGACGTGTCTCCCTAAATAGAAACTTATCTTGCATGGTACGTCTGAGCTAGTCTGTTACACTTAATTTGTCTGTGATTTGAGGCAAAAGCTAGATATTACATTAGCCAAAAGCCTGCAGGCTATGCTGTGAAACTTTGAAGCTGTTCTTTACAAGAGGAAAGCCTGATGAGGAAGAAACCACCAGAGAAGAGTTGCCCGTCTTCAAAGACATCAGAGCAGGTAATAGAAAGTGAATCGTCTTCAAACAATTTATTAGCTATGACAAATGCATCTGCTGATATGGTTAACATGAAGGTTTCCTTCTCAACACTGCAGCAGAGTGTGGATAATATAATGAGAGCACTGCAATAGGTGGAAGAGATATTTGTCATTGGAACTAAAAATGCTGCCTCCAGACATTAGTCTGAGGCTACACAGGCTGAGAAGTTGGTGGGTTAGAGTCAGGATAAAGTGCAGATTTCACAAATTTCATAAAGTTCCTGAATGAAACAAAACAAATTACCTTAATAATCTTTCCTGTGTTGAGGGTCTGAGGTCCACCTGAGCTGAGATATGGAAGCCAATCACTAGGATACTCTGCAGTTTTCAGGTAAAAGTACTATTGATAACCGTGTGAAGCATACTCTGCAAAGAAATGATCTCATTTGAGCAATATTTCTTGAAGGAGATGGTTCTAGGGGAAGGACTCTCTAGGGAATAATGTTAATGAATGCTATACTCTACAGTCTTCAGATCCAGTGAATGTTTATTTGAAGATCCAAGAGAGTTGGTAAGTGCTTTTAAGGTGAAAACATTCAGTTTAAGTAGATTTAAGAGACCAAACCTCTTTCAGTTCCGACTTATGATATTGATATTGAGGACTGAATTATTTTCTTTTTGTGACTCTTGGAACAATGCTTGACCTTTAATGGGTTTGCTGCAAATCACATTAACCTACAACCTCAAATGGATATACTGTTATATTTTCATGCATGACCTCTGGAACTGTGGCTCGACTGCATTGTGGTGTTCTTTCATAACGGGTGCCAGTCAAGCAGTCAGTGTCTTAGCTGTGGCTATAATCTAGATTTATTTTCATATTTATTTTGAAGTCTCTATGAGTTTAAGGGCTGTTTAAGGTAATGGTTTAAGATAATGACAACTCAGAAAAACAAGTGCTTAGATACTGTGATACTAAGCATGGTTCTATTCCACCTTTTGGTTGAACAAACAGTAGTGTTCAGTCCTTTGGCCATGTGAGCCAGATGAGTAGAAATACCTCTTGGTTTGCAGGCTGTATCTTGCATGGGGTAGGCATATGAGGTTGGGGCCCGTGTGACTGGATTTGGCCCTGCACTGCACATAGCAGGGAATTGAGCACCCCTGGTGTAAAACCTAGGTAGAGAGATGGAAGAAGCAGCTCCTGGTTAAATAGCTGACACCTTTGAGGATTTAGGAAATGGAAAAAAAAAACCGCAGCTGAAACTTGAGCTGAATCAATACAATGAACACCAGAAATGCAGCAAGGGAACAAGAGAATAGCTTTTATTTAGACAAATGCATTCAAAATGAGCCTGACCAGAATATTCCTGAATGGAACCTTGCTTAAATGCTAATAGCCAGGTTGTATTTTGTTGCCTGATCTCCGGTGAGTACCCCAGTGGAATTTTATAACCCAAGGACAAAACTGCTTTGATCGGCAAGTTGACAATCATCCTTTTGGAGATGCTTAATTGCAAAGAGAAATAGGTTGAATAACTAATTATAAACAAGAGAATTGATCTTAGGCCTGAACTCTGGAAAGCATTTTTTTTCTGAAATTCACTTAACTTCACCCCAAGCCAGGAATTCATTTAAAGTTAAGGACCCTGCTGAATTGCTTTTCTGAACTTGAGACTAGATTCTTAATGATCTTTTATAACATTTCCTGTATTTTTTAAAATTAAAAATGAAATGCTTCTTTGTACTCCTGGACAATTTTTATGTATAAATACCAAGGGAATGAAATGCAAAAAGCACAATGGAATAAGTGGGGTGGAAATAGGTAAGTATGTACATTTCTTAAAGATGTATTGCTAACCAGTTATCCAGTCACTGTAGCCTCTATCAGGAAATAAGTGGCTTAAGGTCTTATCCCAGTCTCTTTAAGTGTGTGGATCCTGCATGAGGACTGTGTGAGGATGCAAGTGTCTGCAGAGCTATGATTGCAGGACTTAATACTCTCTTTGATAAGGTTGCTCAGTTGTTTTAGAACAGGACTGTCCAACAGGTGGCCTGTGGACTGCATGTGACCTGCGAGGGGTTAATCACCCCGACTTGGCCACTGCTCCCCCTATTGCTCCAGCTGTAACAGCAGCTAGTGCCTCCAGGCTCCCCCTCCTTCTGGATGCTACTTCCTGAACTTGCTCCAAGGGATGTGGCAGTGCTGGGAGCAGAGGATGAGTCTGGGACTACATTTGGGGGTTGGTGGTGGTGCCTGTGAGCTTTGGTGGGGGAGGACAGGTGAGATTATGCCGGCGTGCTTTGCAGTGGAGGGTGGTGGTTAGGGGGAGGAGGGACTGTGTGGCATGCAGCTCCTGCTGGTGTGGGTCCCAAGGGCTTAGAAGCTAGATGGCACTATTTTACAGGAAACAGAATATCTGCTTTGTTGGCCAACAAGAAATCTCATGGCTTTAAAGTAGCAACTGAGGGAAAGTGGCTTGGAAAAAAGTCTGGTTTCAGATTAAAACTCCATAAAATGCCCCTGTTGGTTTCAATCAAATAGAGGCATTCAATCAGATTCGTAATTTATTCCATACATTTCTTGCTATAATATAGAGTTACTTTTCCATTTTCTAATTTATTAAAGAATTATTTGGGAGATGCTATCAATTTTATAATTGAATAACATCATTATCTAAATTACTAATAACACTATAACCCTAACTGAGATAATCTAATGTGATTTTTGCTGCTCTGCTCTGGACTGAGGGAGTTGTGTAGAAATTTTGCCAAGAAAGCACACACTAAGAATATATTTCTTTCCTCCACAACAATACACAATTGCAGCTATCTCTGCAGCTACTTAAATCTGCAGTACACAGCACTTGATATTTAATAGCTCCCATTATCAAGGTATCTGATCACCTCAGAATTTTTCTTTTATTGATCCTTACAAGATAGTGTGAGGTAGGACAATGCCACTACCTTCATTTTGCAGATGGAGAATGAGAAGCTAATGACTTGACCACGGTTACACAAGAACTGAACCCTGGTCTCTCAAAGTTTCAAGCTAGTGCCCCTAAAAGAGTGGGCAATCCTTTTACTCTAGAATACAATTGTTATGTAGACAAACTGCAGAGGAAGTCTGCTACATTGATTGTTCAAAAGGGATGTAACACCAACTAAGTGCAGTATGAAAAGGAGCAAAATTTATGAAGTTATGGAGCTGAAAAGTAGCAACAAATCATCAGGAAATGTGATGATATTGCTAGGAGCTAAAATGGAGCCATTAAAGCTCTATCAGCTGAGTAGCCTGGACTAAAGCTAAAAACAGACTTTTAATTTATCTGGGGAAAAAGCTTTTTGCCCTGGGGTCCTACAGACATACAAGTTCATTGTCATACTTTAAGTAGCCATGAATTTTGTAAGCTAAAATGGGTGAACACATTTTTTCCCCCTCGGACAATTCTGGCTCATTTAAATTAATTGCCGATCAGCCCCAGGATAGGCCAGATGTGTAAAGGGCTGTGCCACTCTTGTCCATCTTTTGACTTGGATCAGTCGGAAATGCCTCAGATTCAACATTTGTTTTTAGCTTGAGTATTACTATTAATTAACCCTTCCCTGCTTGTTCCTATGCTTTCTTTGGTTAGCTGTAGAATATTAACTTTTTTTTTTTGAAATCTTGATATTTCCTTACTGGTGATGGAAGAGGAAGCTGGGTAGCACAGGAGCATTGCTATACCTCATCTGGCAAGTACACTGTGCACTACTCAGATGGTTAGTGGGCACACTGGTAATCTAGGCCAGTCTGATGGCCTACAGTCACATATGCTTATACCTAAGTTAGTGGGTCCCAGCTCAGCATTTTCCATGCCTTCTTTGTACTACCCTGTCTCTTCTTTCCTATTTCTTGCATTCTTGCCCTGAGGGATTGGGGCAGAGCTACCTGCCAGTGTAGCATCTGGCAATCTTAATGGTGCAGGGCCACAGTGACAAGCTGCTATTATGCAGTAAAGGGATTGCATGCAATTTACAAAGCACAGGGAAGCCAATGGAACCCTTTTTCATCCCTCATACCCTTACTTTGGGTGTGTGGCAAAATTAGCAATCTGGCTATGGGTTCTCTGACCTTCCTTTCAGTATCCAGGAGGTTTGATTTGTTGGTATTAAATTAATTTTTATTTGACACCATTCCATGAAGCTGATGGGCCTGGGAGAGCCTTTCTGAGAACACTTGTACCAAATGAGCTGTTTGGGTCCTAAGCATGCACAAAGCATGATGAGGGCGGCTTGATGGCCAGTGCAAGTAATGACCCCCTCTTTATCTTCACGAAAGCATATTAAATAGGCAGTGCTATCCCCCTCACTTTACAAATGGAGCATGAAAACTTAATGACTTGCCAAAGGTCACATGGAAGAACCAGGGACTCAACTCTGATTTTACAAGTTCAAAGCTAGTGCCTCCAGTGTTTGACACATGAAGCATAGTTGATGCTTTGGCTTCCGGCAGCCAAAATCTTCCAAGGCGGGTCCCCAGGTGATCTAATTTTTGTTTTATGGCAGGCATTGTCTGAATCTTCACCTTCTGACAGCATAAAGTGTCATAGGATACAAGGGCCAGTTGGTATCTATGATTAAATAACTCTCCTAGGAAGCTTGGGAAGGCTTACCAAAGATAACCATAGTAACCTAAAATAGCTGCCATGTCATTTATATCCTCTCAATGGGCTTTTTATGTGGCTCTAGGAGACAAGACTAGGAGTGATAGACTTGAGCTGCGGCAAGGGAAATTTAGGCTGGAGATTAGGAGAAAGTTACTGACTATGAGGGTGGTCAAACATTGGAACAGGATATCTAGAGATATTGTCAAATCTTCATCTTTGGAAATTTTCAGAAGCAGGTTAGGAAGGCATTTGGCCAAGATGATGCAGTTGGGGATGCCCTGCCTTGAGTAGGGGGCTGGACTAGATAACCTTATGAGGTCCTTTCTAGCCCTAATTTCCTATGATCTTATTTGCCATTTTTCTAGTATGTGTTAAATGTCTGAAACAAGTAAATTACAACAGACCCAGGAAATGTAATTAAGGATAAAGATAAGTTGTTTTACAAATGAATGCCTGAACATAAAACATCCAATCAACATTATTTCAGCAAACTATCTGTATATTAGTTTTGGCATTGCTAGCTTTTTTGAATTGTGTTTCTCCCCTAACACACTAGGCACTGAAAACCTAGAGGAGTTCACAGGCTCTGGGAGAAAATCCTATTTGTTGTCACAAGATAGAGGAAGGGAGCTTTCTTGATTCTAAAAGCAATGTAGGTATTAACACATGTTTACAAAAATAAAAAAAAAATCAATTACCTTACTTTGTCCCCTGTTCAAATTTGTTTTTTCTCATCACATATTGTATGTAAGATGCCATAACTTTAAAATGTGTAGTGGAGGACTCAAAATCCATAAACCTTGACACACTTTAGGAAGTCAAAAAATAACATAAAATGAAAGTATTGTGTTACAACTGCAGATGAGAGAGACTCTAGCTTGCTGGAAATCTGGGCTTTGGAACCTCTATTCAACCTGAAGAAACCATAGAATCACAGAGAAGTAGGGCTTGAAGGGACCTTCAGAGGTCATCTAGTTCAACCCCCTGCCTGAGGTAGTATCATCCCTATCCAAACCATCCAATACAAACCATAATCTAAATTATACATAAGACTGCCGTCACCCCTGACACAACACAGACCTAACACCCTAACCTACCACAGGTAAAGCAGAGGAACTATGGCTTCCAGTTTCCTGCTGTGAAATGTCAGTATATCCACAGGAAATCCTGGGTAGAGGGCCATATCCCCACTACAGAAGAAGGCAGCCTTTCCCCACAATCATATAATCTGACCATGAAGTAAAACTCCTTCCTCACTCCAAATAGTCTGACCCTGAGTGGAGGGGCAGGAACCTCTGCTTTGGTTCCAGCAGGAGCATTGACATGCCCCAAGCAAAGTCCCCAGCCTTGGCTGCGGCTAATACCCTATGGCTTTGAGGGAGGCTTTAAAACACCCTGAAACATATAGCAGAAAGGAGAGGAGGGGGCCACCAGCAAAGCCCAGAAGTATAGGAAATAACCAGAGTAGAACATAAGCATAGATATGCCTAGATCATCTTTGACCAGTGGCTGTCCAACCCCTTCTTGATTGCCACCAGTGATGGCAAGTCCACAACTTTCTTAGGTAATCTGTCCCACTGCCTCACTGTTCTATTGTGAAGGAATTTTTCTGGATATTCAGTCTAAGCTCACCTTGCTGCAACTTCAAGCCGTTAGTCCATGCCCTCTTCTCTTCAGCAAGAGAGAAAAGGAGTTTGTCCTATTCTTTATGGCAACTTTTTGAGTATTTGAAGGCAGCTATTATGTCCCCTCTTCAGTGTCTTTTCCTCCATGATGAACATGCCTAGCTCCTTCAACTTCTCCTTTTGTATGACTTTCCTTCCAAGCCCTTTACCATCCTTGTCACTTGCCTCTGGACCCTCTCTAACTTCTCCATGTCCTTTTTAAAATATGGAGCCCAGAACTGCACACAGTACTCCAGATGAGGCCTGACCAGTGCCAAGTAGAGAGGCAAGTAGTATATAGGCTCACCGCCCTTCAATGCAAATGTGACAGGTGGGTGGGACTGGAAATTGTGCCCCCTTAGCCCTGCCCCTTTCCCCTTATATGGTATGATGTCACTAGCCCTGCCCCCTGGCCTCAGTCACATGGTGCGTGACATCAGCAACTCCGCCCCCACCCCCCAGTCACATGGTGTGTGACACCACCACCACATGGTCCGTGACATCAGAAGGACAGCCCATGCAGACCCCCAAAGCCCACCCCCCCATGCTGCAAGACCCACCCTAGACCATGTGGTACAGTTATGACCTATCAGCTCCCAAACTGCTCTAGCTCCTCCCCAGAGTGATCCCTGAGTTTGTCTGAGACCATGCTAAAGCAAACAGAGGCAGATATGGAGGAGATTCAGGAGTGTGATATGGGTGCCAAGTCTACCAAAACAAGACCAGGGACCATGACAGAACTCAAGCAGTCCATATCAGAACCACCTATGGAGAGCGTGGACAACTCTGTCTCAAGGGACTCTGCTGAGGTAACTAATTTAGATGATTTTTGTTGGGGGAGATTTTCTTGTAACTGTCTGGGCCTGTATTAATAACAATGTTTTTGCAGGTAGATGACACCTTCGTAGAGAGCTTTCAAAACATGCACTTCGGCACCCCGTCGAAAGTAAAGGTCTTTTGCATGAACTGTTTTTGTTCATGTCCAAAAGAGAGCAGTTTGACACCAAAGACTGATGCAACATTTTTGTCCAAAGACAACGACCATTAACCCCGGCTTTGAGCCTGTGGAGATTACTGAGCAGGGCTACGAGCCCATGGAAGTCACAGGCAGGGCTACGAGCCCATGGAGGTCACCGAGCAAGGGTGCACTGGGGGACTATTTTCAAATAAAAAAGTATCCTACCTCATTCAGAAGGTTTCTTGCATTACCTGGTTTTAAACAACTGTTCAAGATGAGGCTGAAGACTTCTGTTAATGTTGTATTTCTTACCTACTTAATAAACCTTGTTTTACCATGGTTTAAATTTGTTCTCACGTCTTTGAATGCACCACATGGGTATTAGCATTGGGCAGGATGTGGGGGCAGCGATTACCAGACATTTCTACACAGGGGGCTATGTTAAAGGAAGTTTATTACTCTTCTGGTGAAGCTGGCAGTTTTGGTGCAGTGAACACACTTTTTGAAGCCACCAGAAGGCAGAATAAGGTTCTGAACAGAAGCGGGGGGGCTGCTTGGCTTTCAGATCAGGATGCTTACACCCTACACAAACTGGGGGGAAGTTTTAAAAGAAACAAGACTGTTGTTTCAGATATTGATGTGCAATGGCAGGCAGATTTGGTGGATATTCAGCAGTTTCCAAGCACAATCGTGGGGTTAAGTTCATCTTAACAGCGACAGACATATTATCAAAGTATGCCTGGGCTGTGGGCCTAAAAGACAAGTCAGGCAGTGAAATAGCTTAGGCCTTTAAAACCATTTTTACAGAGGGTTGCGTACCTCAAAAATTACAGACTGAACAGGGGAAAGAATTTTTAAATAAGTCTTTAAGCAAACTGTTAAAACAGTATAATATTCATCATTTTATGATGAATAGTGAAGGGAAAGCGATGGTGGTACAGAGGTTTAACAGAACGTTTAAATCAAAGATATGGAGGTATTTTACAGCCTGCAAAACCTTTCGCTACATTGGTGTGTTACCAGAGTTTATAAAGATCTACAACCACAGTTTGCGCATAATTATTCACACCAGGCCTGTCGCCGTGAACTTCTCAAACTCTCCACGGGTGTGGAAAACCATGTATGGGGACTATTTCAAAATAAAACCAGCAACACCTGTGTTTAGAAAAGGAGACCATGTGAGGGTGTCTAGGAGCAAAGGGAGGTTTGAAAAAGGTTATGAACAAACATTCACTGATGAGATTTTCATAGTGGGTGAAGTCCTTAGACGTATGCAGACACTTGTATATCACCTAAAAGATTACGAAGATGAACCTATCGAGGGTTCTTTTTACCCTGAAGAACTACAAAAAGTGAACCCCGAACAGGAAAGAGTTTACAGGTTTGGAAAAAGTTCTAGCAACGAAAGAAAAGAGAAGAAAGAAGTGGTTGTTGGTGAAATGGTTGGGGTGGCTGGATAAATTTAACAGCTGGGTGGAAGCCTCCCAAGTTTGTAACGTATTGGGGTACATCAGTCAGAAGGCCAAGATGTGTGATGGAGGCTTTTACATCACTTTGCCCAGCAATGCTTGTGCCAGGATTTTTCCACAGAACACCAGCTCGAACTTTACCATACAGCTGGTTAAACCTCTGGATCTGCTGGGTAACTGGGAGATAGGGTTAGTAGAAATATAATACCCGCACAGCTGGAACAACATCAATGAAGACACCCCTTTCAAAATCATTTCTGGGATGAAAAAATGGGAGTCCCTCCTGCCTCAGGGGTATTATACAACCATCACAGAGTTACTGGATCTTATGAACAATACAATTACCATCCACCCTACTCCACCCAAATTAGTTATGCAGTATAACCAAGTGATTGGAAAGGTGAGACTTAAAGCCAAAGATAACTCTTATGCTTTTTATATGTGTGGTGAGCTAGCCTGTATTTTGGGAATGCTACCTGGGTCCTCTGTTAAAAAACACCCTTCCCAGCTGATATTACTGGTGGGTTCAATTTGCTGTATGTCTACATGGACATCGTGGAACATCAGCTTGTCAGGGAGTTTTTGGTTCCTTTGCTATGCTGCGTCCCTGTACGTGGGAGCAATGAGTTTGTCACCATCACGTATGACAACCCACATTAGGTCACCATTAGTCAGCATCACATCAATACAATCAGCATTGAAATAAAGACGGATCAGAACGAACACCTCTCAGTTCGCTTTGGCAAGGTGATCATTAAACTTCACCTACACCCCCCGGGAAACTTTAAAATAAGTAAAAGCATGATGGTGATGGTAAAAAACTATGGGGACCCTAACTTCTGTAGAAATTATTATAAAGTCCAGGCCAGGTATGGTCTTCCCGGATATCAGGGGGTGCCCATGATGTATGGGGCTGGTGTGAGAGGCATATTTTGCAGCCTCTTTAGAAAAGCTGTTCTCTTTAGAAAAGTCTGGAGATTACTAAGCCCCCAGTAAAAATGCAACACAAAACATAGCCAAGGATGTGATGGGTCACATCTCCCAAGCTGTCCTGGGTAAGGTGGTCAAGCCAGCAAAGCAGGAGGGGTCCGGCCTCATGTATTTTCAAAGAAAGAGCCTTAAAAGACAGAAACGCACCAGACTCCAGACGTGCAGGACATCCTCAACCCCTTAAAAAGAAGAGGGTAAGTCGACGGGGCAGCCATACACAAAAAACCAAGCAGCAGCCTGGGAGCAAGAACGGGCACTCACCTGGAGGAAACAGAAATATTTTTTAACTGCCATGGCCTTTGTTCACTGCAGGTCTGAAGAACGTGACAAATCCGAACTGGATGTATTTCAAATAGCCCCTACGCAGATCTGCATTGAGAAAAGCCTGTATGTTGAGATTAACCCCACTCTCGGCTATTACCGAGACTGGCCTCCTTGACTTTTTCATAGCCAGGAATGGTGAAGATTACATGGATTTGAACAACACGCTGCTGTACCTTTGCTGCAAGGTTGTAAAAGGCGATGGAACTGATCTTGATGCTCGGGCAGTGATGGGTCTGGTGAAATTCCCACTAGCTTCTGTCTTCAGTCAGCTGTATGTCACTCTAGAAGCTTGTTTTATAAGCCAGAGCAACAACTGTTACCCTTACTGAGCCTTCATCGAATTGGTTCTCAACTACAGTGATGACACCCTCACCACCCAATTTTCTGCCGGCTTGTTTTACAAAGATAACTCCGGACATCATGAAACAGTCACAAGGGATGGTGATAATCATGGGTTTTGGAGACGAGCAAACCTGACAGACTGGAGCAAAAAGATAGAGCTGCTTGGTCATCTCCATAGTGATTTGTTTTTTCAAAAAAAACTGTTGCTGAATGGTGTGGATGTGAAAATTAAACTGACACACAGCAAAGATGCATTCTGCTTGATGGGCACCACAGCGGCTGGCCAATGTGAAAAAAGTGAAGGTAGCTCTGGGCGTCCAACTGGGCCAAGCGGAGGCCTTGCTTACAGCCAATGCTAAATAACCCATAGACCATGTGGGTATGAAAGTGTTTAGTATTCCTGCCAGCAGCCGAGTCAGCAACCAAGAGAATCTGTTTCTGGGGCAGCTGCCCAAACTCATTGTCATTGGGTTCATGGATAACGATGCCTTTAGCAGGAATTATACTAAGAACACCTTTAACTTTAAACATTACAATCTTAATTTTGTGGCCCTCTACATCAATGGAGAACAAACCCCAACAAAGCCCCTACAACCAGATTTTGAGAATGGTAACTGTGTGAGAGAATACATGCAGCTGCTACAGACAGCTGGTAAATATATGAAAGACTGGGCTCTGATAATCAATCATGAGGAGTTTGCCCTAGGGTACACCTTATTTGCCTATGACCTGTCTCCTGACCAGGAATGTGCTGATCATTATTCGCTGATTAGAACTGGGAACCTGAGAGCAGAAATACGCTTTGCTGTGGCTTTGCCCACCACTGTTATCATGATCATGTATGGGGTCTTTGACAATGTCATAGAAATAAATCAGAGGAGAAATGTCCTATTTGACTATGTGTGAAGATGGACACTGAACAGCTCACCAGGGTTTTATTCTCAGACCCTTATGACAAAGAAGCTTTCTTGGACATTTCCCCCTGTAATTGGCTTCCTAAGACTTGGCTGTCTCAAAGGCCCCTGAGCTTGGTGGTCAACACGCACCCGCATAATCAACCTGGAGAACACTGGTTGGCTGTTTACCTGGAGGATTGGAACCGTGGAAAATTTTTCGACTCACAATCACCCCCCAAACAGCGCTCTCTTTCCTCAAAGCATTATGTTGTTTTTAAACATGAATGCTACCAACACTGCTTTTCAGATGAAACAGTTACAAGACCCCTGATCTGTTGCCTGTGGATACCATTGTGTGTTTTTCCTGCACCACCGTAGCAAGGGGCTATTGTTTGAACAGATTTTAAAATTGTATTATTTCGACAATTTAGCACAAAATGATAGGGTGGTGATGTATTTTGTAAAAAGTAAATATAAAAATTTCTGTGTGGCTGGGCCTGCTCAAATCATGTTTCAACATACCCAGACGTGTATTTCTTGCTATGACTTTCATGAACGCTTTGTCTAAATAAAACACTCAGTTGATGCTGTGTAAATAAAGCTGTTGCTGTTTAAAGGTGTGTGTGTTTTCATTTAAAAAATCCTCTGTAGACAAAAACTTTAAAGCAGTATAAAATAGTTTAATTCAAAGTGTAAAACTTTACATGGAGAGCCAATGGCTTTTAGGGACAGTTTTTCGCTTCTTAAGCGGTGCTGTTGGTGTTTCTTCGTCTGAGGCAGATACTTTCAGGCGTTCCGGATGATCACGACTCATGGTGTTGCCCATAACAGAAGATGGCATGTTCAGCTCAGCCATGGCTTTCATAAAGATGTCCCAGCCTTTTGGTGTACATTTACTAGTCCCGGTGTGAATCTGAAGGGTTCCCTGGACCAAGTCGAGCATGTTAGAACCCTTGATGAGCATCCCTTTTGTAGACAAAACCCCCTTGATCATCCCAAGAAGAAATATCCTTGTGCTGGCTCAGCTTAGTGAGCAACACTTCAGCATTTTTCCTGTATCGGCCATGCACATTATCCAATACTTCCTGAATGATGGTGCATGGGGATTTCTAGGGGGTTTCCGGCTTCTAGGGGGGTCTGTTCTGGCAGAAACAGGGTTAATTGCCATCTGTCCAGATCCCCCTGCTTTACGTAGGTCAGGTATTTCTGAAGCATGGTGGCATACAGTTTAGCCTTATTATATTCTGCTAAACCCAGCCTTTGGAGAATATCCCTCATTTTAGCATCCAGTAAGCAGGTTGCCTCAGTTCTGATATTTTTCTGAGGCGGTGGGGGAGCCCTTAATTGTTCCAGCTCATGTTTGGGCACCAGGTACATTTTTTATGCGGCTCCATCACTGGCTAGCCAAAAGCCCCATAATCAGAGGGAGGGCAAAACTTAACAGAGGGCTGATAAATCCCCCAGACTGTTTCACCAGCTGTTTCTTTTTTTTTTAAGAGGCAATCTTTTGTTACTTAGGTTTTTTATGATCCCACATCTCTTTTTCAGCATGCAAATTTGATTCAGTGTCAAAGGGATATTTCCTTTTAAGGTGTCCAGAGCAATTTCTGAAATGGCCACTACTAAATCATCAGAGGTCAAGCAGAGCACAGCTTTTCTCTGCTGTGGGGAGGACTGAAGAAGTGGTTTTAAGAGAACCAAATTTATTTTTATGCAGTTAGACTTGTTTCCCTTCCACTGTCTCATGAGCTAAGAAGAGACTGTCACTACATTCTCTTTTTATTCACATCCACTGTTTTTTTTAAAGTGTAAGTGGCCGGTTGGTCAAGAGGAAAAAGCCTGGTTCTTAATCTAAAAGCGTCTGGGGTAGGAGCATTTAAATCAACCACCAGATACCCGTAAGGTGTTTTAGTGGCATCCTCAAAAGCTTCTAGAAAGAACTGGGCCTTACCCAGGTATATTGCTGCACCAGGGACACTATCTGTAGCTTATCCCTGGGGTTTTTAAACAAAACCATGTATTTTGTGTTAAGGGTAATGGTGAGGCTCCTCTTCCCTTGACAGAAAACATTTTGAACTATATACATAATGCTACGATTCCGATGATGCACGTACGTGGTAAAGGCTTTCTCGATTTCACTGCTGTCACAAGCGGAGTCCATCAAATCATCTACCACAATCATATTTATTTTATTAGGAGGAAACAAACAGTCGTCGTTGAGACTGTCCGGTAGACCCTCCACAAACTTGATAAAAGGATATTTACAAAGCAGTTCTTCATACAAAGGGGGCCAACAGCTATAGCACCACACAGTATTCTCAGGCATAATGGGCAACATTCTATCAGCGTGATCCAGAAGGTTTTATATAAAGTAACTTTTAGCACATTTGCTAGGGCCTGCCAAAATCACAGAAAAGGGGTGGTTCCATCGCATATCCATCTTTAAAAATCACAGGGGAGACTGTTAAAGTTTTCTGTGAGGACCCTTTTGTCATAAATGACTTTTTGCATTTTTCTCAAGGCTTTGGTTTCTATCGTCCAGTTGCTTTTGTTCCTGACAATACAGTGCTGTTGTATTACGATTGTTTTAGGGGTGTCCCCAGCGGGGTTTGCCCCATAATCTAGAACAAGATCTCTCAAGGTTTCAAAGTTGACTTTTTCACTATTGCCCACATTCAGGGTATTCCCTTTGACCTTCAAGTAAACCTTTCTCTCAGACAACTTGTACCCATAGGTTTTCGGACCGGCCAACACAAACTCCGTGATGTGTTCATCTGGTGGGATTTCACTGGTGAGCTCACCTAAATAATCACCTAGCGGGGGGCTCCGATCTCCCTTGCAGGTCACAAATATCACGGAATCTGTGTCATGGTACAGACATCGGTCTTGCAAGCTGTCTAACAGCTCATGCAACTCTAAGCGTGCATAAGCGGTGGTGAAACAGGCTATAAAGATGTTTGTGTTACTCGAGAGCATGTAACGCTCTTTGGCATGTTTCCAAGACATGCAGACTGCCTCATCATCAATAAAGTTGCAAGATAAAATTTCATAGGTAGGAGAAAAGAGGTAGCCAAAGAGTTCTTCAGGGTCTCTCACGATGCTGCTG
This sequence comes from Alligator sinensis, assembly GCF_000455745.1. Classification (NCBI taxonomy): domain Eukaryota; kingdom Metazoa; phylum Chordata; order Crocodylia; family Alligatoridae; genus Alligator; species Alligator sinensis. The sequence goes on along the minus strand of NW_005843261.1, from coordinate 13,017 downwards.
TTGGGCAAGTTGGTTTGCTGACCGAATTTACCCCACAAAGAATTTAGAAACAATTTTGCTATTTGGCGCTTTGCAGGGTTGGGCCTAACTTTACACCTTCTTTTTGCAAGAAATTGGCCATGTATCTCTCTTGTTTTTCTTAGTCAGTACACCAGGCGGGGTAGCCCAAGGCTTCCTGCTTCTGTCGGAGGTGCATTTTTATGTACCATGAAAAAAGGGTGCTAGATCTCCGGGCAAAATGCCACACTTCATAGATTTGGGCTACTCTGTACCCCTTGGCAATGGCTTTGTTCAATTCTGGTGTGTACCATGTGCCCAGGAGGGCCCTCTCTTCATCAGTGTGGTTGCACTTTTGCTGTCTTGTTTCTGCCCAGAGGCAGCACAGCGTGAATATAAGTTTCCCGTTCACCCTGATGGGTAGCATGGGGAAGTTTAACAGTGGATACAGTTTTACTGTGGCTATTCCAAAATAGCTCAAGAGGGATTGGAAATTGTCATGAATGATTTCAGGGTGTCCGGTTGGGTATTCCTTTGATTTGTTTATGAAGGGATAAAGACTGGTAAAATGGTAATAGTGTATTTGTTCGCTGGGTTTAGTTTAGTAGTATAGACAGATGGCATTAGTTCTCCCCACAAAAAGAGCACCCCTAGGCACCAGTGGAGAAGGCAGCGGGGTTCTGCTTAAAAAATCTGCCAGCTCCCCATCCATTTCTAACACAGCCCTCCACTCATGCTCCCAAATGGTCCTACCAGTAAACCCCTCTCTCTTGAGATAATCAGTCTTGTGCAATGCCTGGTAATTCAGAAACCCGAAGGTGGTCCCTGTTAATGGGTTCTGGTCTTTCTCATTGTAGCAAGTGACACAACTGTGGAAAAAATATCCATTAAATTCAAACGCCGTAGGTTCCCCATCAATGTTGGCACAGCTGTCTAAAAAATAGGGCCCCACCCTGTAAGGCATGTTGAATTTGAATATTTTCTTTCTCCGAAACGTACATTAGCCAGTGGATAGATGGGGTTGAAAACCTCTTTTTCTGTCTGTGATAGTTGTCTGGGGGGAGAAGCGCTATGGTCTACAGTTCCAAAAACATAAATCTGTACGTGCAGACGGAGGCCAGCATGATGTATTGGAAAGGATATATGAAGCATTCTATGTTTTGGAGTTCACCATCTACTTTCACTCGGTCTATCTGCCATGTCATTTTCATTATCTCATCCCTGTAGAGGCATCAGACCTCTTTTAAAATCTTTACATCCTGCTGGCAATAATAGGCCAGCTCCTTTTGCATGTCAAAGGTCTTATTGCGGTTATTCTGATACCATTCTAAAAATTGTCCTTTCTCACCAGACATCATATTTTCAATGCTGTAGTACTCCACCTTTGGGAGAGGCCCCACATAATTTTGGATTTCTGCCGTGTTAAAAAAATGTGGGAAATAACCTTTGCATCCTGCAAAACTCACCGCCTGTGGAAGCCTGCTAAGTTTCATTGGCAAAAAGTTTAAAGATACTATGAAATGGATGCCTAGCCTGGTCACTTCAGTGCACATGAGTTGACCGCCTTGGGTAATTAGTTTCACTGCCATTTTAGTTTCACCTCCATTTCGTAACTGGCTAACAATGAAGTAACCATCATAGCCTTTGGTGCTGTGAGCTATGAAGGTGTAGTCCTTGAACTTTTTATCCATAAAGACCTTAATAAAATCAGACAGACACTCTTCGCCCTTAAACTCCCAAGTGCTTTCTGGCTTTTTGGGCTTAGCTTTACAAGCCTTTTGTGGGTTTTTGCCTGTGACTTTCTGAGGTTTTTTTCCCCCTGTCTTTAGCTCTGTTGCAAAAATGTAGTTGGGCACATGCATCCTCATCTCCTGCACACATTCAAAATAATTAAAAATGTACCACTTGCCTTCTTCAGGCTCTTTAATCTGATACATAAAGCATGAGTGCTTGTTTACATCTGTGATTTTCCCAGAACACTGTTTGCACTGCTTCCCTTTGCACTCGTGCTTTTTGTCCACATAAGATTTACACTCATTGCATAGAGTTTTAGTCAGACATTTGATCCGCTTTTCAGTGGCCAGGGCCACGTGCCTTTCTAAGCACTCTTTGGAAGGACAGAACAGCTTACAACTAGGGCACCTCTGTGTCCTGCCCACGTTTTCAGGGCAGTTTGGGATCAGGCAAAGATGACATTGGAACCTGCACATGTGGCTATGGCTGTACAATGGCTGACAAAGATCACAATAAATTCTCATGCCAAACACCTTTTTCACATCCAAAATACCATAATAATGTTTGCCCTGCAGCAGAAGAAAACAGGTGTCAGGGTATCTGGGTGTGTCCTGTGTTTTAAATAAACTCCACCCATTTTTTTCTTATGCATCAGTATGTGAATGTTAACCTGTTCAAGGATTTCAAACAAAGGTACTTGATGGAGCATAACCTTTTGATATATAGACATGCCTAATTTCCTATGTAGTTCTTTGGCACCAACTAGCAGTTTGACATCTCTGGTCCCTCTGTTTTGTAACAGTCAATAGACTGCCTGCAAAGAACAGGTTAGTATCATAGGTATTTCAAGTTGATTAAATACTTCCTCTTTTTAGCAATGATCAGGGGATAGATCTTATAACTCTATGGCTCCCACAGCCCCAGCCCCTCACAATGACCACAACCAGCCGAAATGTGAATCAAGCAATATTTCTCTCTGGCTTTGTAACAGGTTACTGAACCACTCTAAAAACAGCTCTGGCATCATCTGGTTTAAATTAATAGCTCAAGAGTATAAACAGTTTGCCATGCTATCGGCCTGAATATGTAACTGGGTGTAGTCATTGCCCATGAATCTCTGGCGGAGTTTTGCTACAATTTCTTCTACCCCTCTGCTTATGGCTTCATATGCCACATGTAATGGCACATGCTCCAGAGTCACAAAACAGAACTCCTCAGTGTACCTCATGCCTCCAAACCTGGCTATAGACCACTCTTGCCTTCTCACCCGCGCCATATGTACATCCAATAAAACATCCTCTGCTGACTCAGGAGACCAGGGGGCACTTGAGAGGTTCTCTAAACTGTCTTCTACACCAGGTTTGCTATCCCAACTCTCTGACTTTTCAGGTGTTGGTGGTGGGGCAGGTCTGGGAGGCCGGGGAACATTTGAGGGACCCTCTAAAGGGCTTCCTAAATCATAGTCACCATCTCCCCTCTCTGGCTCTGTGGTTCCTGGTGAAGGGTCAGGACTAGGAAGCTGGGGTACATTTGAGGGACCCTCTAATGGGCTTCCTGAATCATATTCTCCACCCCTTCTCTCTGGCTCTGTGGTTCCTGGTGGAGGGTCAGGCCTGGGAGGAGGGGAAGCGTTTGAGGGGACTTCTAAAGTGCCATTACTAGGGGATCTCTTATTTTTTCTCAACCGGTGTTTAGCCTTCCCTATGCTCCTCTTTAACCAGGCCCTTACTTTTTGCCCCATGAGCCACTTGCTGGTTAGCCACCCATTCTTACCCCCACATTTACCATGACTGCCCCTCTTATGATACAGGCCATGACTGCTGTATGATACAGGCCATGACTGCTGTCTGAGTTACACAGATTACCTCCTCTCTGAGTAAAATTTACCCTTTTGTTCCAGTAGTAATCATGATCTTTCAAAGTGCTCTGCACACTGTTTCTGAGATGTATACACCTGCCAGCACCATCCCCCTTTTATCACAATAGTCATGATCTTTCAAGACAAGGGGCTTATCCCCACCCTGAAAACTTGCCCTCTTTTTTTTCACAATAATCATGATCTTTCAAAAAAGAAGAAAGACTCTCCTTTTTCTCTAAATTGTGTGAGCAACTGGTCCTGGGTTTCTTATTCACGGGGCCCAGATCACCTGTTTCGAGGGTGTGAACTCTTGTGTTTTTATATATGGTTTTCTCAGAGGTAGGTGGTGTGTTTTCCTCTGAGGAGCCTTGCCCTTCTGTTTTGTTCTGAAAGTCTTCTGATCCTCAGGTGTTATGATCTGCAGGCTGAACATATTTGTGTTTTTTTGCTTGTACTTTTAGAGATCTCCACCTTGGCCCCTGCTCTTCTTCGGGAGTGGTGCATGTGATCACTTAGGAAATATAAAATTCACATCTCAGCATTGAGAATTCACTTTTCTCACACATTACAAATTTAAAGTTTGCTTAACCACACCCTCTATATTCACAGGAGACTCATTCATACACACACACAACTTCTCCTCTCACAAGAAACATGTAAAGTTTCAAAAGCTGATTTCAGAAAATTATCTTTTACTACTGGATAAAAACATGACTGTATGTGTTTGTTCTGTTTTTCTATTTTAGAAGAAGAGGTTCTGTTTGAAAACAAATGGTTACAAACAGTTGTTATAACTTAGTGTGATTATGTTAACACAGCCACAAATAACCCAGCATTTTAAGATAATTTTTACCTTGCTGTGGTAAAATTGCATGGGGCTTCCCCACTAGATAAGTTCTCTGTAATATAAATGAAATGATACAATAAGTAAGTCCTCCATATTAAAAATTAAATAATACAGTAAGGAAAATAGTGTACCTAGAAAGAAAAATATAACTTCTTTAAAACAGTCACCACTAAAAGATAACTCCACCCCTTTAGTCTTAAAATATATGGAGATTTGGACACTCCGGCCAGCTTTTTTTTTTTTGTGATCTGGTTTACCTTTACAATACACACCCCACCACCCCATACCATACAAAAATCTGTGAGACTATGTAGAGCTCTGAACACGCAGGTCGGCTTTTTTGTAGTCTGGTTTATAACACGCCCCCCCCATACCATACAAAATCTGTGAGAATATATATTTTTAAATTCAGTCTTTATTTCCATCAAAAACTTTTATAATATTTACTAGTTTATTTTGTTACCCCCTTCTAATAAGAAGGGTTTTTTTTTTATCATTTCTAGTGACCATTAAGCCTTGTCAGTCTTATCTTTACAACAAACCTTTTGGTAAAAGATAATTCCTTTAGACTTAAAATATGCAGAGCTCTGAACACACAGGTCAGCTTTTTTGTGGTCTGGTTTATCTTTATAACCCCCTGCACTACCACCACCCCATACCATATACAATCTGTGAGAATATATATTTTTAAATTCAGTCTTTATTTTCATCAAAAACTTTTACAATATTTACTAGTTTATTTTGTTACTGCTTCTCCTAAGAAGGGTTTTTTATTATTTCTAGTGACCATTAAGTCTTGTTGGTTTTATCTTTACAAAAAACCCTATATGTATGTGATTAGAGGTCCAAGACACTAAAACAAATGCTAGTCTACATTGCATGTAGAAAACTGTTGATGTGCTTTCTTACCCCACACCCTCAGCCTCCCACCAAGATCAGCAAAACATATAAACCCTCCCACCTTAAACTGTTTTTGCTAAACCCTTCTCTTAAGCAGGGTTTTATAATCTCTAGTACCAATTAAGCATTCAGTATGGGGTATGAGAGTTTTATCTTCCTCAGTGATCAAATCATGAAGGGCAGCATTAGGATCTTCTGCAGAATACACAGCATTTAGAATCTCTCTAACCTGAATTAAATGTTTCTCAGTAATTCTGAGAATGTTCCTGGCAAACCCAATGGCTATAACAGCATTGACAATGCTATCAAGACATATCTCCTGGCAAAGTTCCTGAATTGTTTGATTTATATCTTCATCTAACCAAGTAATACAATTGTGTGCTTCTTGACCTCCTTGATCATATGTGCAACCCCAGAAGTTATCAAAAAGTCTTTTCCTCAAGGAGTATTTCACTATGCCATAAAGGAAACACGCACAAGAGACTTCATGAAGATTTTATGTTCTTGACTCAAAACAGAACCTGATGATTCAATGCCTAATTGTCTTTTGAACTCTTCAGCCTCATCTGGTCTCTGTTCTCTGCAGAAGCATACGCTTCCTTGTGGTGTACTGGTGAGTAGGCTTTCTGGAGTTATTAAAAAGGCTTCATTTAACTGCAAAGGAGTTCAAATAAAGGACTTAGTTAGCTGCTGTTTAATCAGTCCTTAGCTACTTCCACACACATGCTATGTAGTGAACCCACACCACTACCCTCAAAATCTAAGTGTCCACACAACCATGCTCCAAGTCTCTTAGCGGTCTCTCCTCTGCGATGACCTCTACTTCGCATGCAGGCTCTGGCACAAAGATGCCATCTTCCAAATTCTCAATGTCTGCTTCAGGGGGCCTGGGCCTCCTCCATTTGCCTGTTCATTGGGTCTTCCTGAACAGGGTCAGGCATCTCAAAGAGTCTTTGGGCTCTAGTCTCTGCCTGGGCCCTTGCTTTCCACAGGAAGAATTAATGAGTGTCACTTGTGCTCCAAGTTCTTTAATCCTTCTGCCAAGAACCTCATAATTAGTGTCATTCCTGGCAGTATTGTTGGTGCCTATGTGGACAAGCAGGAAGGGTTAATAGTCTGAAGGATGGATAAGCTTTGGCAGTCTCTGTGGCAGCCTGAATTTGGGCTCCAGGAAGGCAGTTAGCACACCCCCCAGGCCTCCAAATCTGGACTAAAAATTTGGTACCTTTGTCCCCCACAGAAGGGAGTCACCAATCACCACCACTAATGTCCTCCTTGTTGGTGCAGTGGTCTTAGAACCTCTGTCCTTGGGGCCTTGCACGTCCTGCTTTCTAGGCTGCTGCCTCCTCTACCTCATGCTTGAAGATATCCTTTCTGCCTTTCCTCAGCAGTTCTACTGAAGGGTACTTGAAAGTGGTTGCTGACATCAGTCTGTTCCTTTTCAATTCTGGGGACCTCCCTTCCTTGAGTAGTCACATGCTCCTCATTGCCCTTTGGCCTCTCTAGTACCAGCCACTTGCAATTTGAACACACGTAATCTTTCTGTTCCCTGATGCAATACAACATGGACAGCTGCGTTTCCAACCTCTGAATTTTCTTCAGGACAGGCACCAGTTTACACTTGTCACAGATGAAGTGCTTCCATCCTTCTGGGAGGAACACAAACATGGCACATTCCATACAGGTCACAACAGCTAACTTGGACCCTGTTTGTGTCTCCTTTGCTCCCTGGAAAATGCCTATGCTGTAAGGAGGGGAAAAAAGCAGGGTGGGGACGGGGTGAGGGGTTGAGGAGGGGGGAAAATGACATTTCACAAGAGCCTGAATACCAAACATTGGCACTGGGGCTTTTGCACATCCTCACAGGCACATGCACAGTTTCTCTTGCTCCCTGGCTCCCTCCTAGGATGAATTCCCTAAGCAAACTCCTTCTGTTTGCTGTTTTCTGGGTGCTCCTACAGTTCACTGGGGGCTGCCTTTTTATAAGGCTGTTTGTCCTAGCTCTGCTCCTCAATTACATAAACCAGCCCCACCCAGAGCAAGTCCTGTCCCTCAGTTACTTCAGAGGGAGGAAGACATGGAGTCAGGGAAAAAGTCAGAGAGAAAAGAGAAGGAAGGGAAGCAAATGCACATCACAGGGGAAAAGGGAAAAAAACAAACTCAAGCACACACACACACACACACTTCAGGCACTAGGCAAACACTCGAGCATCAAACAACCACCCAAGTCACTAGAACAGAGAAAAGCCTCTTCAAGAAAGTCCCAAATATGAGCTGTTATCCCAGAGCAACTACTGTCTTCTTACTGCTCAGCTTACTCTAATATAAAAATAGCATGAAATTGAAGATGTAATACTGACTTTTCTGTGTAGTAAACCTAATGTCAAGTTGGTTTAATCTTCTGTTTGTTAGAGATTATGAATTCTGAAACAACTCCAAACACATTTCACAAACTAAGAATCTTCCTTAGAAAACCTCACACTGAAAACATGACTGAAACTTTTCTGGATGGCATTATAGTAGAAAGACTAAGCAAAGATACTTTTCTGGGCAAGTGTGCCTTATTAAAACTTCAAATGCAAATAAAGTTTCCTTGGTGTCTGGAAGTACCAAAAAAGCAAGATATCATGCTCTCCAGTATGTCTCAAGTAGTTTTCATCTTATTCTGTTTCTTCTTTGTAGTTTCTTTATTTTTCTACCAGTGCTAGATTCTAATCTACCTAGGTGGTTTGCATAAGCAAAACCAGTGTTCCAATTTACTACTTGTACACTTTAATAGATACAAAGTGGGTGCATCTACATGAGACGCTTTACTTTTTTTTTCAGTAGAGCATATTACTGTGCAGTAGGCATCACTGTCTACACATGCAGACCCTTACTGTGCAGTAATTTTGCTCTACTCTGCAGTTAACTTGCTACCTGCTGAGTAGTTACTGCATAGTAAGGCACATGTAGATGGCTGATGGGGAGCAAATTTTGTTCTTGGTCAGCGGGGGAGCAGGAGATTGCTCCCTGCCCCTGAGAGATGCCTGCTGCCAGGATGGACACTGGTGGTGGATCCTGGGGTGGGACAATGTCCCTGCTCCTGCCCTGGCAGCAAGGAGCTCCCAGCCCTGGCTTTGTAATCACAGTGGGTTGGGGCAGGGGCTGGGACCTGCCCCCTCCCCCACAGCTCTTTCCAAGCCCCGTGTTGACACTGGATTTGGACCCAGCCCCTATACCTTTTTTGCAGGGCAAGCACAACCCTTAGACTGACCACAACACCTGCTAGTTGATAATAGGCAAATTTATTGATACAGTTATAACAAAAAAGCAACAATACAAACACTCAAACACTTCTATGTCTACCAATCCTAGGGCTGTCATCAGAGTTAAGGTACATCTGGCCAGGACAGACTCCACTCTGAGGCACTCTCTCTTAGGTGTCAGCAGTCTGGAGGTGGGATGCTGAAGCCCACAGCCCTCTCCAGTGGGGGGCGTGAGATGGGCTGCTGGTATACCCTCAGTCCATGGTGACCTTGGGTACCCTTCCCAGGGATGGGGATGGGAACCCCTCTAGAGGGACAGCAATGAGGTACAAGAAGGAACAGGGAGGGATAAGAGGAATGGGACAAAGGGAGGGACCCTTTGTTACTCTCAAATCTCTGCTTTTGTATTATCCTTCCCCCTTGATGACTCCTGATGACTCTTCATCTGTGGCTATCTGTGGTTGGCTGTCTCTGTGGTCACATATCCACATAGCCTTCAAGGCCTTTTTTTAATTTGGTCTGTTCCAGCACAGGGACTCGGGCCCCTCCTCTGCTCTGGGGCCTTGTAGTTGGTGTCATTTATCTTGTGTTATGGGACAGTATAGTACATGCTTCCTCAGTTCTCGGGCTATATGTCCTTGTTGTGTTAGACAACCTGTCTGCCCTGAAGGCTGTGATCTTGTGTTATGGCACACCCCATCAGTTCTCAGACTGTGTCCATCTGTTGGCCTTGTGCTAGACAGTCTGCCTGCTTCCAGGGCTATATGGTACTCTGTGTGAAACCTAGGATCTTTAGAAAGCCATTTAACCGCTGCTGCCCATCTTGAACCCTTTATAATGCATATATCTATACCTATAAGCTAATTCCTCAAAAAACAGACCTTTTAAATACCATTTCTAAGCCAACACTCCCTGCCCCCAATCATGGAACTGGGGCTGGGAGCTCCTTTCTGCTGGGGCAGGGGGATAGTGTCTAGCCTGGGCTCTGCCACCAGAGCTCACCCTGGCAGTAAGGCAGCTCCCAGGAGCAGGGAGCAATCTTCCAGCCCCAACCATGAAACAGCTGTCTCTCTTAGCCCTGTGCCCCTGCCAGCCCCTGGGCTAGCACCCAGGGGGAGCCTGGAGCTCCCCCTGGCTGCTGCAGAGGGACAGCTTGGTGGGAGCAAATCTGCTCCCAAATGCCCGCACATGTGAACACCTGCCCAGGGTGGGTTTACTCTGCAGTAAATTACTGTGGAGTAAACCCATCTGGCAGCACTTGCACGTGTAGATGCACCCAATAATATGTGTGTTGTAACAGAGAGGAGATTCTACTGCTAAGCTTCTGCAGAGGTCTCCCAAATACAAATAAATAAGTCACAATGAAAGGTTAGGGAAAGCATCAATTAATCAGGTTTGCTGCTAATCTGTGAGAGAGAGTTGAAACAGAATCAAGCATGGAATATTTGAAACATATGGAAGAGACCTGCATTTCCACAGAGAGAATGTGTTGCCTCCTGTGGGTAATCTATTTTTTAGAGACTGAAAGAATACTAGAAGAATTCTACTGTTGTAGAAAAGAGTCATTAGTATTTGTTAAAGATAATAGACTGGCTGTGCTACAGTTAGGGTCAAATTGCCCTTGAAGACATACACTGCTTCTAGTGTGCATGCCAACAAGAGCAGAGCCCTAATTATTTTTCTGTATTTCTTTTACCAGCAAGAGTTCTTAACTAGGGTCACAAGCAGAAGTTTGTGACCATGGATATATTACCAATTCATGTTGCTAAATGGGAGGCCATTTGGGCTACATTTCAAATAAATATGAACGAGATGGGCTTTGGAGAAAGCCAGGAAAAGGAGGCCCCAATATGGAAAGGAATGCTTAGGGCTGAAGACACTAATTTTTTAAGATGAAAAGTTAGGTAACAGTAATGAAGAATTCCAGTATGGAAAAAGATGCGGGAAGTCGAGAACTAGGAGAAAATATTGCTAGGGACTAAGGTAAAACCAGTACAAAAGATCAACTGAGAAATCTGGGACCAAGAGTTACATAGAGAGGGAATGGAATGCAACAACAGGACCACATATGACAAGTGGAGACTCTAGGTCAAGGGGAGGCAATGTTTTTGGGAAGAGTGCCAAAAACACCCACAACCTCCACTTCTAAGATGTGGGTGTGCCAGAGGTGGATGGTGGGGGAACCATGAAGGGCTTAATCCTTGTTGTGTTGTTTCAGTCCCAGCCCCTTCCCTGCTGTCTGCCCTAAAGTGTGCATACACCCACTGCCAGAAATGAGCTTGACCAGGGCTCCATGAACCCTGTCACAACCCAGTTAAGCAGTGCCCATGCCACAAGCAAGAGATACTATTTAAAGCAGTTTTATTTTGCACTACGTTAACTAAGAGTTAACAAAATGATAGTAACAGCCTTCTTTGCTGTGCATGCCAACAAAAAGATTTATAGCTGCGACACTAACTAAAAATGAAACTTGGGCCTTCTGTGCTTTACATAAATCATTATAATTGGTCAAAGAAAAACAGGGAGTAGCCCTGAAATAACACCCTAGCGAAAACCACTATATAATTGGCGATTCTAATTAAATTTATGACATGGTGAAAAGCAATTGGCTATTACACAAATAAAACCCGTTTTTACTTCCGCAAAGTCGGAGACCTCCGTACACACCTTGGAGACCTCTGAACATACGTGTCAGAGTAATTAGACAATTTGATCACTTGTCTAAGTTCCCCGTCTTCGACCCAAGTTCAGACGTAAATCAACGACTGCCGGCCCGACCATTTCTGCCCGAATGCTTATGCAGACCGACCTAAGGAACTCTAAGCTGTAACTAACCAAGTATCTCTGACCTCCGTCACACATCACTATCTGGGCGACGTAAGTAAACCATCTCCTATAACCAACATGCGTCTGTGCCTAATTCCACTCCAAGCGTCACAAGTACCCACCTGATGGCCTTCTAAGGCCCCAGACCCCTCGCTGCAGTGCACGGCAGCGACACGACCCTACCAACTATGAAACTGGGACAATTTGCTGCAGACCGCAGCATGTGTTCACTGGTGTTCCTAGGAACAAATAGCAGCTGTACAAATATGTGCTGCTGCTATTTGTCCCATGAGAAGCATGTGCCCGAGCACATGCGTGCTCATCAGGATGGGCCCGTAACGTGTAGGGTGGAGATAAACCCTTCTTGCGTTAAGGCTGCTCAAAGTTCCGTCAGCCTCCAGTAGGGGCTGGAGGTTCACCCAGAAGATTCTGGTTTCCCTTCTTTCCTTTCCTTCCCAATGAGACAGATATCTCTCTCCTTTCAGCCAGATCTTTCCATACTGTCTTGCAAACACTGAAGGAAAAGGCATATTTACTTTTAACAAATGCTATGCCTGGTCCCTTCCAACCATCAGATTCCTGCAGCATCAGAAAACAGTATTATTGCATCCTACACAGACTTCATTATGTAGATCTTATTTCAAAATTTCATGAGATCTTCCCTTCATCCATAGCTGAGGGAGCACACATCCCATATACTCATCTTAACCTGCCTTTCCATTTCTCCTAATCATTTTTGTGCTGTACAGTGAAAGACTGTCCGCTGCAGTGAAAGGTTCCACAACACAGAGGGTGAGTGTTGGTAGTAAGCACAGTAGTTGACACTCATTGAGAAAACTGCATACAGACACAATTGTGAAGGGAGTCTGGATAGTCAGACAGACAGTTCTGGGATCTTCCTGGATGAAACATGCCATGGAAATGTAAAGTAATTTTGAAATATGGGAATGACTATACTCTGAACTATAAAGCTGTACTCTTCCATGGAGCAACAGTAGTCTTGGCAGTAGGAAGCATGTGGCAGGGCACCTTTGGGTGCCTGACACTTTAAGGGCAGAGTCAGGCAGCTACCGGGTGCCTGATGGTGGCAGCCATTTTGAGAGCATGGGATACAAGCTGTGGGGTAATGCAGGCACAACTGAGGATAGGGTAAGGATCCAGGATGACCTTGACAGACTGGTCCTATGGCTGAATGCAATCAGATGAAGTTCAATAGGGACAAGTGCTGGGCCCTTCATCTGTAGGAAGAACCTTCACCATAACTGTAAGATGGGTGGTGGCAAGGTTCCCTCTAAGGTACGTGCGTGCACAGCCACACACAAAATTGTGGCCGCGCACAGCTTTTTCAAGGCTGCACACCAGGAGAGGCTGGGACAGGAGCCTGGTACGGGCTCCGCCAGCTCCAGGACACTGCTCCGCTCCCCCACATCGCCTCGGGGAGTGAGGAGGCACGTGGAGTCAGGGCCAGGGAGTAGAACAGTGTCCCAGAGCCGGCGGAGCCTCACTCAGAGCAGGCAGCAGCTCCTCCCTGAGGTGAGGCAAGGCAGAGATGGAGGCTGGGGTGGGCGGCTGGCATGGGCTTCGCCGGCTCCAGGGAAGTGCTCCAC
>NW_005843260.1:220039-240007 GCF_000455745.1 Alligator sinensis | reverse complement strand
ACTTGAAATTTAGGATGCCATGGAGATTTGATGTGCTGTCTATGTTATTCGGACTCTTCTTGGTTTAAAGCTAGGCTGATGCTGCACTTTAGTAAATCTTCCTAATGCTTTCTTACTATTTACAAACATGTTACCATATAATAGAAAGACCTTTCTTAGGTTTTTTTCTTATCCTATTACTCAGTTTTTATGCAATTCACCCACAAATACTATTAATGAGCTCATCAGAAATGTTGAGGCTCTTTTCCTGTGAAAGGTTTTGAGGCAAGTACTACATCTGGCAGCCCCTTATTCTGATTTGTCTTGGTAACATCAGTAGAATCACAGGGTTGGAAAGAACCCTAAGGGGCATCTACTCCAACCTGCTGCTCAAGGCAAGATAAACTCTATTTCTCTTACAATCTTTAGAAGTTTTTTACACAGTATGGCTAACAGCTTTCTCAACATACATTATTATAGCTCACGTTACAGTACGGTGAAACTTAATACCCTAATAATATGCCCTATAATAAATAGCAAAGAGTAATTAAGAAATTAAACCAAGTTCTGATATCAGTTTCACCAGTATAAATCCACAATATGTTCTGTTTAAACTGGGTAATTGCTTCATAGGTACAAAGGATTACTTTACAGTGAAATCTAGGCCACTTTGTTCAAGGGGAGTTGCTAAAGATGTATTTTAGTGTGTTTGTAAAATTATATACATAATAATTAATAATAATAATTATATCTATATGTTACAAACTTCCCCCAAATAAGAGTATATTTTCTTAAATAAGGTTTGTTAATACATGTTGTTTGGTATCTAGGAAACCATAATAAGCTGTGTATATTATTATCATTTTTTACGTTCATATGGATTTCAGTATTTCCATTAATATATTTTTATGTTTTTATATTTTGACCAGAATTTATTAATAGGCAACTCGATTTTTCCTCCCCTATGGACACTTACATGATCTGGCTCACAGAGCTTTCCATGGGTCTGGAAATTTGGTGTTCATTTCTGCTCCCCTGCTAGCAAATTTCCAAATCCCTGGGGCCTCTCAAGCCAGATATGGCCCTGCATGCTAGATCATGCTACTATGCAGTTGGACTGGTATACAGGGTCATTCCAGATTTGGATCCAGTCATAGGGGGCCAGTCCAGTGTGCAGTGTGAAGGGTGAAGCCAGTGTATGGTTGGACTTGGCCCACAGGATGTGGCCACATTGGGCCATATCTGAGGTCAGGCCAGTGGTGGTTGTATCTGGCATGTGGGGTTGGGTTGGCACACAGCTTCATCAAGTGCAGAGCCAAGCCAGGGGATAGAATTGCACTTGTGGACAGACCCCACATATTATTCAGCCCATAAACCAAACCCATGTCACTCACCTAACCTGTGGGGACAGAAGTTTAGGTACTGGTGGTATAAAATTTCCCAGGCATTGGGTGCTTTATTCCCCAGTGACTTCACTGCATAATGCAAGCTGACAGTCTGGAAGAAGACTTTGACCTGGTAAGAAGTGGAAGTGGCATCTCTCAGAGCTTAGGGCTAAGGTGCAATGGTAAGGTCAAAATTATTGTTCTGATATTAACTTTTGTTTGTTTATTTTTATGTCTGTATCTCAGCATATGATCATTGACTTCTTTTGGGGGAATCTTTTATAACTTACTGTCTGTAGCAAATATGATTTCAGAGCAAAGAATGAAATAGGCAGGCCTCTTTTCTAGACGAAGGGATCCATAATTTCTGAGCATGTGACTGGACAGGGTTATGATTCTTTAAGCTGGCAACATTTTTTCTGCAAAGAGCTGGCAAAATCTGGGTGAGATGTGCAAAGCTAAAATGTTATAGGCTGAGGAGTTGTTCCCTTGTACATCCCAGCTTGTTCTCAGTCATTAAACAGTAGATATTAGAGTGATCTGGGGCTGAACAATACCTCTGATGATATGAGAGCACCCCAGAGCATGTCTCAAAGGCACAGCCAACCAAATCTGGGTCCTGGTGTGTCACATTATATATATTGAAAAACTCAGATTTTCAATATAGTTTCCCAAGTTGAATGTAAGCTATGCACAGTATGTTGCACATGCAATTATTGGCTTTCTTGTATTCACATGCTTTGGAAAAATAAAGGCTTCATATATTCTACATGTGTACCTGCTGTTTATGTGCTAAAAGTATCAAAACAGATGATTTCTTCCCACACAGCATGCTGGATGGCTGAAGAAACAAATAAGCCTATGGCATTGGGCATCTGGTTATGTATGCAGATGTATTTTTAGTATAGCATAAAGTATAGCTTGTGTTCCTAAATTTAGACTTTTAGATTTGGGAGATTAAATTATTCTGAATGACTGTAAAGCACTCTAGGCTAGGCTCTCAAATAATGCTTGTGAAAGCACAATGTTAAGAATTGGGGCACATAAAATCTTGGATTTTTGTCTTAGGCACTCAAATGAACTTCAAAAAATTGCCCTATTGAACAGTTATTGCAAGCTTAAATGCTCAATTTGTGCCTGAAATACATTGTTAAAAAAAGTAATTCAAGAAATCTTCACATTTACGGGTTGTACCATTCATTAACATCTTAATTCATGAGACTGCATTCATATTTCATGGGTACAATGTCAAATATTTAAAGACAGTTCCCGGTACTTTTATTTCTTGTGCAAATACAGGGGTTTAGAAAATCTTTTGATTTTACTGACTTCTGAAAACCCAGCAGACCCAGAAGTGGACAGGAAGTGCTCATGTGTCCCAAATGTTCATTCATGCCTACATACCTTTGATGGAGAAAAGGGCTTTTAGTGGTTTTTGGTAGTCATAAACCTAGGAACTGATCCAAAGCTTATTGAAGTTGGTGAAAAGACTCCCATTGACTTCATTGGCCTTATTGAAGTTGATGAAAAGACCCCCATTGACTTCATTGTCCCTTTGATTAGGCTAATACTACACTTACTACACCACCAGCAATCTTTAGTCAAAAAGTTTTTAAAGTTTAACTTTGGTATGTCCTTTGATGTAGAGATGCATTTTGATGCATGGATCCCTTCAATGTTTTAAAAAAATATTTCCATATACTGAAACATTAAGGGATCTTCTGAGAAACATACAAGGCCTCTACATGCATTTGCTTCCTAGTTTATTGCAAGTTCTGTCAGTACCTGACACTTCTGTTTTCACATTTCTTACCGAATCCAAATGTAGGATTATTACAATGACACAAGTAAGAAAAGCCTGAGTCGGCGGTTATATGGGGGTGGGGGAGGGGGGGAGAATATTGGAGATATTTTATGGGCTTGGAGCTGTGTAATGATGGGATTTAAAATGAAAAAACAGAATGTTCACTTTTGAAAATTTCAGAATGGAAAATTTTGACCTGGCAAGAATGTTTCCCTTCCTTTTTATTGCAAAATCGTATCAAAATCAGTACATTTATAAAAAAAAAAATTAAAAAAAGGTTGATTTTGGCAAAGACAAGTGTTTGAGTTGAAAAAAAAAATCAGTGAATTTTTTGACAATTATGGCATGATTTCTCTGTGTCTAGGTAGGCACACCCCATTCTGATTTAGCACCACATGCACAACAGGAACTTGCAAATTTTAACATTTGCACAAGATATGAAGAAAATGATTCTGTGATATTGTTATTTCCTCACCCTTGCAAAGAGAGAATTGTAGTTAGTGATATTTTATGTATCCTTTGTTATAGTAGCGTTCTTTCAGTGGCTCGCTTTAAAAAGCCACAGGGGAGGCAGCTAATAGCAGGGGTTTCAATTTGAGCAGTGCTATCAGGGAGAAGGGAGGCCTAGAAATAACTGATGAAAAGAAATGTCTTCTGCCTGAGGCTCTGAAACCCACAAAGCTATGGCAGAATTCCCCAAGGATCCTGAGGCTCCACAGCCTCTATCCATCTGTTTCCAAATCACCAATGGCCCTGATACCTTCCTCCTTACTGGGAATAGTAAGTAAATCATACTTGTATTTTCTGGTTCTTTCCCAGAGAACAATAAGGGGTAAAATGCCAGTCTGTAACACAATTTGGATTCAAATCTCAGTGGATATTTTACTAAGTTACACACTATAACCTTACAGAAAATGAAAGAAAAAATAAAGACAAGGGAAAAAAAAAAGAGTTGAATGTTAATAAAGGGAATATTTTTTAAATATCTGATGTTTGTTCCCTAAAATATAAGACTTCTGGAAGCCAGTATGTAAAGTTATTTAAAGCTAGAGCTACATTTGTGTGTGTTGGGGGGGAAGGGAGGTGCAGGGGAGAGGGGAATCTTGTAGTTGCCTCCACTTAGGTATTGCGATAACTAAAATGTAGGTACCCTCCCCCAGGAGGTTGATCCAAATGTACAGGATGAGGTTCCTATACAGTGAACTGGAAGATCTACTGTGCTTCCCAAGGACAATCCAATCACTTATTTGCAGAACCGGGAATTGCCTACAGCTAACCACTAGGAAATGTGAGGCATGGTCTGCATCTGAACTCCTGCTGTTCCATACAGCTTAGAGATGTATAAACTGAGGTGCTTCTGTCAGGCCTAGCTCTAGATCACACTGACAAAAGGTGCCCCTCTGAATCAGAACTCTCTAACAGCAACATTGGGCTCACTATACAACACAACACCCACTGTTTAGTCTTATACTGCTCCTGGTGATGCACGCAATTTGGCCAGTTCTCTAGCGACCTGTCTGGGGTCTTGTGAACCCAGCATTCATTCCTGCCTGTGGCAGCGGGTCAGGCTAGATGATCTGTTCAGGTCCCTCCTGACCCTAGCTACTATGAAACTATGAAACTATGACCAAAGCCCTTGGTCAGAAAGTGGTAAGCCTAGGTTCTAGGCCTTCTTCAACCTGAGGGGACTCACACACACAATTTCCAGTTTGAAGCAGTGTCTGAAACACTAGGCTATAAGAATAAGAGTGGGCTACCCTCCAGCCTACCTGCTGAAAACTGCCCTCTGGACAGCCAAGAATGCAAGTCTCACGAGGACCAATGGAGAGAAAGCAAGGAAGAGTATGACTTTAACCTAGTGTTTATATCACAGGGGTGCTCAACCCTGGCCTGCAGGCCAGATCCAGCCTGTGAAGTTGTATCATCCAGCCCATAGGGCTTCCCCATGATCCTAAAATTTGGTAATGGGGGAAATGGTGGCAGTGTTAATTGCTGCTCCCTTGCTGCCAAATTTCTGGACCCATGGGAAACCCCATGGGCATCATAACATGGCCCCCCATGCCAGATCATGCTGGGATGGTACAGGATTAGGGCAATGGGTGGCCAGATTGTGTCGACACTGGATCTGGTCTGCAGAATGGTCCTATACAGGATTTGGCCCATGGACTGACCGCATGCCACTCATCTAAGTTGTGGGTCCTGAAGGTTGTGCAACACTGTTACATTACAGTTGTTGAGTGTGCTCACTCCTTGCCTAAAAAATTGGAAGACTTGGATGGATTTTGAGTGCCTCACACTGATTTGGACAATGACAATTCTTAGACTAGCATTAGGTGCATAGGTGGTTGGCTTGGATTACTTTTGAGCATGCATAGTAACCCATGTGTAAGCATCCAGACTGAGACATCTAATGCATCTCAGTACCCAAGCAGTTTTTCAGTCACTGAACAGAGTTAGCATGGAATACGTGTTGTGACTTAGGTACTTACATTTCAGCTACAACCTACTTAGGTGCCTACACTGATAGTAGAGGTTCTAGTATTAACATAAAAAGAACATGACAGATTTAGAATGTAAATGACCAAGGTGCAACAACTGTCTATCTCCAGGGATTTTGCATGTACCAAGCTAATTTGCTATTAAGCAAGAGAGAAAGTTTGAATTGATTGACCATTTCTACCTATCCACTGAAAAAAAAATTAATGCCAACCATTGTTTTTTTAATATGATACACAATGAGCCATAACAGAGATGTGATGCGTGTTAACCTGAGTAATTGTATTACAATGAAATCACAATGAATACCTTGAGTTATATTCATGGCACATAAAAGTAAAGTATTAAAAAAATATATTTTCCACAGGATTCAATAGCTCTTTGAAATGGTCGTTTCTTTAATCTGTTTCTATTTTATATCTTCTGATATTTAAAACCAATCTTGAATCTGATATCTAATCTTTAACTGGATTTTAGTAGACTTTTTGAGAAAAAGATTGTGTAGTCCTTATGTAGTTTTCATTATTGCAACTCTCTGTATTTATTCATCTCTAGTCACACCTCATCCATTTAAAATAAAGTATTTTTAGTTTGTATGTTCCTTGCAAAGCAAGTGAATTCAATCTTCTGCTCCATTCCACACTGGTAAGGGCTCACCAGGAATATTCTCTCTAGTTTAGGGGCCCACACTTTAATAAGGATGTGGACTTATTAGAAAAAGTCCTGTGCACAGCAACAAAATGACTGAAGACATGGAAACACCTTATGAGGTAAGGCTAAAAGAGGCAGAATTATTTAGTGCAGAGAACAGATGACTGAGATGTTGATTTGCCCTTCAAAATACCTGAACAATGATTACAGAGTGAATGAAGATCGACTTTTTTCTGTGGTGGCAGGGAATAGGACTAGGAACAATATCCTCAGGTTTCAGCAGAGGAAATTTAGATTTAAGAGTAGGAGGAACTTTCTGACTCTGAGGATGGCCAAACACTGGAATAGGATATTTAGTGAAATTGTGGAATCTCCATCTTTGGAAATTTTCAAGAACAGGTTAGACAGACACTTGGTTAGGATGAGTTAGTCATGGATGCTCATGCCTTGATCAGAGGAATGAATTAGATAATATAGTTTTGTACCTTCCACCACTACTTTCCTATCATCCCGTTAATACTAAAAGATATCAGTTTAAATTATACTGTCCATGAACAGAAATAAAGACCTACTGGTGAAGGACAAAAAGTTGAAAAAACTAATTAGTTAAGTCCAAAGAGAGACATTTTTTCAGGTTTTCTGGTAACACAAGCACACACACAAACCTGAAAAATTCCATTTGGAATCAATATTAAATATTTTATTTTAAGATTATTTAACCTCTTGCTTAATTTACCATTTTCTTTTTTCAGTGTAAATAACATCTTAAAGAAAAGTGTTTTTCAAAATGAAATGTTGAAAAGTTTCATTTTGAAAATATCTATATGAAATGTTTTCAAAGATTTCATTAAAAAATGGAATATTTTCAGTCCCTGAAACTCCATCTTCAACAAATTTACTATTTGTTACAAAAAATCTTCAGCCCTATTCATCATGAGAATTATGCGAATAAAACACAATTAGTAAAATATTTAGAGAGAACACAACACAAAATGTGTACAAAATCATTCCACACGTGGAAACTTTATACTAGCAATCATCACTTTCAAGTAAACATTTAATGGGGCACATTTATTTATGCATATAAGTTAATGGTTTTAAAAATGCTCCAAGGGATAATTAAATAGAATCAACCATGACTTCTCTTATTATCATGTATTTATTATGAGTCAATAACTGATAGCAACCTAAACTGGAATTGCTTTTACATGCCATTGACTACGATGATTTTGGAGCCAAACTAGACAGAGGATAACCTCCAGAAGAGTGCTCTCAGATTACAGAAATATCTGTCTCTTGCACCAGTGCACTGGTCTACAATAGAGGATATGTCAATTTTTCCAGCTCAAAAGCATTGTAATACAGTTCTGTGGTGGCTTAGGATATTGGTATGTCCATACTCTGTAGCCAGCCATTAGTATTCTTTTAAACCACCATGGTGACAGTTGAGCAGCAAAGCAACAGATACAGATGCACAGAGAACTATCTTTGCAAACACAGGTATAGAGTTACTCTTCACTGGATGGGAGCAACAATGTAAACTAGCACCCCCCTAAATGAATAAGCAACTCATTTTAAGCTCTTCTCCTGTCCTTAACTTGGGAAGTGTACTAGAAAAAAGTACCACATATATTCGTTGCTTTTCACTTACTCTGCTCAGTCAGTAGTTATCCTATTATACAGGCCAAAATAATAAGAAAACTTAATTTACTTCTTTGAAAATATCAACTTCAAACACATGAGCATGTTTGGACAATGATATTTCTGGGCAACCAAAACAAAGAATTACACTGATTGGCAGAGAACAAGCAAAATACAGAATCCTCATCAGAACACTATGTGAAAATTGCCATGCAGAGGAATGTTGTGTCAGAGAGTGTACATTGTTTTGAAGTAGTTGTTCCAAAGATAATCACTGAGATGCTGAAGTTGAGTGAAGTTATTACTGGGTCCATAGTAGTTACTGGTTGTCTAAAGGGAGAAATGACTGTTTAAGACTGCTACTCCCTTGGCACATCTACACATGCAATTATGGAGCGTGATTAAACTGCAGAGCTTATTGCTCCCAGGGGCATTGTTTGAATGTGTGCCTGGGAGCAATTAACTCTGGAGCTATAAGCTCCATAATTTATTCATGTGTAACATATGGAGCCAGGTTGGAGCAGCCCTAGGTGGCAGAGGACTGCTCCAACTCAACAAGCTATGGAGGGGGTGGCTGTGGGAGTTTTGCTTCATCGAAACAGTGAGGCTGTTTCGACTCTGTTTCAATGTTTTGCTAGCTAGGGACAGGAAGTCAGCCCAGCTGAGCTGACTTCCCATCTCCAGTGCTAGATCCGGCAGAGTGCAGGGAGTCAATTGGGCCCGATCCAGCGCTGGGATGGGAAGTCAGCCCCACTGGATTGACTTCCATCCCCAGTGCTATGGTCAAAACTTTTCAACTTTCAAAACATTTTTACTAGCCTCGCTTTGTTTTGAGGCTGTTTTGAGGCCCGTTGTTTCATTTCAATTTTGCTGTTTCAACCTTGAAATGAGTTGAAACAATGTCAAAATGAAACAGCCAGTGAAGTTTCACAGAGCCCTATTCAGTACCCCTGTCATGTCCAGCCACCAAGCCTCACAGGCTATTATTGCAAGCATGACAATTGAAACTAACATCCAGAGAAGCTTCACTGAACATACCTTTTATTGCAAATACCATTTTTTTAATCTGCCACAACATCCTGGATTCGAATCCCCACAACAGGAGCCCACCCCTGCAGCAGGCAGCTCCTAGAGGAAGGAAACATTCTCCCATCCCCTGGTGGCCAGCTGACCGGGAGCAGATTTGCTCCCCATCAGGTGTCTACATGAGCATTACTGTGTAGTAAATAATTGCAAGTAAATTTGCTACTTGCATTTGTACGTATAGATGCACATGCTTACTGTGTAGTAAACTATACTACTGCACAGTAAAGCATCTCATGTAGACACACCCAGTGACAACATTATTGATAAGACTATATAAGAATATAATTTATTTAATCATTGCCATTAGATATAATGTTTTACAGACTCAAAAGACAATTGTGTTGCTCTCAAATGTCAGAGCCCCCAGCTCTGTTGCCATTAGAACTGAGGTCTACATAATAGTGTTTTAAAGAGCTCTTTCAGTACATAAAGGTAAAAGATAAATGTATTGTTCACATAAGAACATTTTTATATGACAGTCACTAGGGAATCTCCATATTAGTGGCTGTGGGCAAGATCTTTGTTAGAATATTCAATAATATGGGTACAGACAGAAGTGATAATTTTTTTCCCAATCTGGCCACAGAAAGCAATTTATAGCCATGGCCAAACACAAATGTGTAGCTGCAGGCTGCTTCAAAAATGGCCAAACAGGTGAAAATCTGACCACTCATTGCATGAGGGTCTGATGAAGATGCTTCACATTAAAGCATCTTCTGAAACTTCTGTCTGTGCTGCCTGCCAGCCTCGAGCTGTTTTCAGAATAGGAGGATGGACTGGGTATATTGGAGCTGCCCCTGAAGTACAAGGGCTCCAATTCACCCACCCCAGATTCTGGGGAACCCCTAAAATCAGCTCCCTCCGCTTCCTTTCCCACCCCCCATTCTGAGCAAGGGTCAGGCTGGGAGAAAGAAGAGGCCATTTCTATGGGAAACTCTTAGGTTGCAGCTACATTCCCCTCACCCCCGGAACCAGCAGTGAACTTCTGTTTGTTCCAGAGATTGCTGCAACTTAGAACACTTCCCGCAAAGCATTCTCACTTTCAGTGGGGAGCTGTACATCTGTCTGCACCTTAATATTTTCTTGCTACATAGCTGAAATATTTTGCCTGATATCCAGTGCTATGTTATAAAAAAAGGAGAGGAACAACAGAAATTTGCTTCACTGACATTACAAGATGAAAGAAAGGAGTAGAATATTGTTCTCAACCTTGTCCTTGGTGAAATTACCCAGACGTTTGATACCAACAGCAGAAAAGGCCTGTAGAAACTCCCAGCTAAGATTGGCTGCCCCAACAAATTCATTTTAATGACTCAACAGTTTCATGATGGAAGGATGGCAAGAGTAATAAAAGATGGAAACAGCCCCAATGCATTTCCAGTAACAAATGGTGTAAAATAATTCTGTCCTCGTATCCACAGTATTTAGTATAATTTGCTTCTGTGCTTCTAGTTGCATTTTTTGGTTTTGATACAGATATTGAAACTAAACTCAGGATTTATGGAGAACATCTTAATTAGGAATGAGCAAAAACAATGGTGCTTACAGAATTTGTCCATGAATTTCTCTTTGCTGATACCTATACCTTGGCTGCTTATTTCCAGAAAGATATCACACATTAGTATTTACATCTAAGAAGGAACCGTAAATGCTGAAGCTCTTCATTGAGCAAATATGCCAAATAATATGATTACAAAGACAAAACTAAAATAATTAGACTATGCAGTAAGGATCCCCGATAATCAGATCTGCAATAAAATCTCTTAAGGAGAACTATGGCAGATGCTCACACATTGGAGAATGGATAAGATACAAGGATACTATATAAAAACAAAAAACAAAAAAAAACCCCTCTGAATAACTACAGTATTGATATTCAAGGTTTGGAATAAAAAGTCCATGACCACAGGACTTATAGCAGAAATGGTAGGATGGTATAACACATTAGGAATATGAAACATACAGTACAAAACCAACATTTTTGATAGCACAATCAGCCTTCACAGTTCACATCTAATATAAGTCTGTATTTGAACATTTGAGATAAAAATAGGGTATATCAGCCAGCAGAGAACCCATTACTAAATACCTCAGCCATAAGATGAAAATGTAATCATTTTCTTCTACTATGGTGGTGCTCAAGCATTTGGCCTCATGGGGCAGATGAGTGGTGTAGGACCAGTCCACAGGCCAGGACCATATACTGGGATTGGGCCCTACAAGCAAGCATCCTTGCCCTTCCTACATGTGTCCAAGATGCCTTCTTGGCTTCTACTCTCCATACCAAGAAAATCTCTCCCTTCTCTCTAGCCAGCTACCCAGTACCACATTAATGTGACCCCCAGGATTCCCTACCATGCTGATGTGTCTCTTATGTACAGACCCCACAACTCCCTGCTTTATCTCAGTCTCATAATGTTCCCACCCTGTAACAAGATAGCTCAGAGGCAAATTCTGTTTTAGAAAATACAGATGTGGCTGGGCCATGTAGGACCCATTATGAAAAAGAAGGGGTGTGTATTTGTATGTGTGTGATATGTATAATGTGTAATGTATGTGTTTTATATATATATGTGTGTTTATATACGTATAATACATGTGTCTGCATATGTGTGTGTAAGGTTTATTCTGGACTATGTTAAGAATTATACCCTTTGGAGCATGATTTTAGGTAAGATTCCAAGTAGATATCTGAGAAACAGAATAATTTAGAACAGCATGGAATTATCAAAGGAACAGTTAGCTATACACACAGGAAAAGCTTTAATAAATTAAGTTTGTGCAGATTTGGAGATATTAAACCATGATGATCAATATGTTATGTTTAAAATAGTGCCAATAGCAGTCTGCACAGTGATTTAAAATGTGTTTTGATTAACAAGTAACTGAAAGAATTAATAAAACAAACATTTTCTTACATGGACCCTAAAAGCACAGACAAAATTAAAACTCATTCCAGAAGCTAAAGACTGTTTATGATGGTAGGGAGAAATAAAAATCTATACATCAGGTGAAAATTAAAAAAAAAAAAAATCTATTGTAGGAATAGTCAATTCCACTGTGTAGTACAGAGGGTGGGTGTCAGGGGGAAAAGTCCAGCCCATGGCAGAGTACATTTCCCAGAAGCCGCTGCGGTGGTGGCTTGTGGCTACTGCTGCAGGCCCCACTGCACAGGCACCCTGGTCCATTTGCCCCATACCCACTGCCAGGGTCAGGACCCATGCTTGCAGGGTGTGTGTTTGGGTGTCTCAGAAAGGGCCATGTCTGGGAGCAAGATGGGTGGGCAGGGCTGGGGAAACCCCAGGATCTTGGGGCAGTGACAGCACACGGTGGGGCCAGAGCAGAAATGTGATCTGTTGCCCACAAGCCCCTGTGATGGGCAAGGCTTCCACAGGCGGGAGCATGCAGGCAGTGGATCATGGCTTTGACCTAGCTCCACCCTGTCTTGTCCCAGCCTGTCCCAGAGCATCTCCTTACCTGGCTGGTCTCCATGCAGACTCTGGGAGTGTAGGGCTATGATAGTGCAGGGCTGGGCTGGGCCAGGGCAGAGCCCTGATTCTGCAGTCCCACACTGTCACACCCCTTTGCTCCCAGGTCTTCATGGAGACTGGAAGTGGCACGAGCAGGGGCTGCTGGGAAATAGCATCCAGCTGGTGGTCAGATCTACCATTTTGCCCTCCCCTGGTGTAGCACATCAGGCTCTGAGGGTGAGTATATCACCCTCTAATGGCCACCTTGATCCTGCCCTACTCACCCACTCTCACCTCTCATGGCCCTGCCACACTCTCTTGCCTGCTACATACTGATATTAAGGTAAAGTGGGATGACAGCCCTCAGAGGACAGTAAGTTTGGGATGTACTTCCTACCCACACTGCACAGTTGTTCCATCTCTGGGAGCTCTAATTACCTAAAGGGCTAGAGTCATGACCTTCATCCTCCCCTTTACCCATGCCCCTGTTTTGCAGGTGTCACTCAGTATAAATTCAGAGGGACCTGCCCCAGCCCGCAAAGCACACTTGGCCCCTTAGGTCATAAACTTCTGTCCAGGCTTCAGCCTTCTGGCCTTGGCCCTCTTACCCTGGCTCTGCCCCTCAGCCCAGGTCCACTGCCCCAAACCTTGGCTCCCAGGCCCCAAATCTGGTCTCATCCTCCTGGGTTCTGGGTCCCTTGGCCCCAGTCCCATCCTTTCATGCTCTGAGCCTGCTTACACAATCTTTGGAGTTTCAGGCTCTCTCACCTTTTGCACCTTTGGGGTCTCGGTTCACTGATTTAATCTGTTCAGTTGCAGTCTCTGATCCCCAATTTGCAGTCTACTCCTCCAGCAACAGTGGAAGCTCATCTCCAGATACTCCCTGTGTCCTCCAAGCCTCTTCTCACAGCCACTTTTTTGTCCTCCTAAGTAAACTCAGACACAGCTAGCTGCTTTCAAACTAAAATTTGCCCCCAGGCTGGGGCCATGTCACATCATAGTGTTAATGAATAAGTATAAAGCAAAATGAATTTAACTGCACTGTCTGGTGCTGTTGAGCCTCCTTTGGCCCCTTGTGGTCTGGGGCTCCTTTACCATAGCAGGTGGAGCTAGTTTGAGGCCTCAGTGATGATCCTGGCCTCATGAAGCCTGAATCTATGCCCTTTGGGTCACCTGACTGACCACTTCTCTACCAGGCCTGACAATCATTGTCTGCACCTGGGGCAAGCAGCCATTTTTCTTAAAGGATTCTCCAGTCCTAACAGTTCCTCTAGGGCCCAGGGGCTGGCCAGTTGCTCCCCAGCTCTCAACCCTTCCATGATGATGTAAGGTCCCCATTTACACACTGCCAAACAAAAATAGATAACTAAAAAAACCAAAAGAGTCTTATCAACTGGTATATTTCAAATTAGAGAATGATATATATATATTTTATCCTTTTAAGTTAAAACCATGTTTATTATATATGACTGTTATATATATATATATATTTGTATTTATGTATATGACTGTTTTGTGCTGTTGGTAACATCAGCTAAAAGTTGTCAATATCAGTTAAAAATCACATATAGATGATACAAGTCTATGGATCCTATACAATCTGTGACAGGCTAGATCAGAAGCAAAACATATTTTAGAAAATACAATTCTGGCAGATACATTTGGTACATTACAGTATATGTTGGCTAAATTTGTTTTTTTTAGAAGTAGCAAGAATTTTAAAGCAGTGGAGAATGATTAAGCTTTACAGAATGACAAGAAATAATAAGGTCTAATATAAACAGCGTACTTCAAGTTGGCTTGGGCATAGCACAGTTGAGAACCTTACATAGTTCTAGCAGTGGCGTAGCAACATGCCTCAGCAACTGATGCACATGGGCAGTGGTGATTTCTGGTTGCTGCCATGTCACTGGCATGATTACAATTGCCACTGAGTGGCTGCCATCAGTTGTTTTGTTTTTTTCTCCCCCTCCCCAAAGGTTGGTACACGTGGTAATTGCTGCACTCACCTTGCCCTCATTAGGCTACTGAGTTCCAACAAGTGGTGAATCATATTTTTGGTTGAAAGCTAAAGTTTTTGAGGAGATTTATGGGAATTTCAATTTTGACATACCTTGGCTGCAGACACATAAATGGTTAAGAATATATATACCCAGTGACAAATTATATGCTTCCTCCATGGAAAGGAGAAGTGAGTGGGTTTTGTAGTTAGTCCCCATATATATATATATATATATATATATAATAGTAAGGTTTTTGACCTTACAAATCCAGTGAAGAAAGGTAATGTGTCCTGCTGCAATGAAGATCCCCAATTAGGGACATCTCCAAGACAGTTGATGGCTATTGCCTTGATGGCTAAGCCTTGTCATCATAATTTCCATGGAGCCATGTTAGAAAGAAAGGAGCTGATGGCAATTGAGGAAAGAGATTTAAAGAAAAAACATGGTTGGTTCATGGGTCAGTTTGGAAACGTTATTGCATGTTTAGGGAGTATTATGGAAGAATGTGGAAAGGTCTGAGGAAGGAGAATATAAATTGATTCTCAAGGCTAGCTTCTATACTCCTAATGATTCAGAAAAAAGCTATATACAATACATCACACTTACGAAAATGTGCACTTTGCACACCTCCAACACTGTCTAGACATATTCTTACAAGAGAAACAGACTTCATGCTGTAAACACACATGACCACAACTATGAATATGCATCTTTAGGAGCAAGGACAAGAGCTATCTCCTAAGTCTTATTTACTCAGAACTCCTATCCTTTTCAATGGTGATACTTGTATTTCAAATACAAGCATTTTTCAAATACAAGCATTTAGAGGTAGTTGACAACATAATACCACAAAGTAAAAAATCTATTCTTAGTAAAAAGACGCTAATCAAAACATGCATTAAGTAATCTCATGGTATTCACACCAAAGTTTTTTGGTATAGCAGGTAATGTCATGCTCTTAAGGAGTATACTAATAAACCAACCATTTAAGTAACTTATCTCTGAGGCTATTTCTGAGTAGGAGGTATGAAGTTACGTAAGGCACTTGTGATGCCCTAAGAACAAAAAAGCCTATTTTTCTGCATATTAGCGTATTAGCATTGTTTTGATGCACCACTTTAATGTACAGCAGAATAGGCTACTGTGCATTAAATACACATATAAACGCCCCCAGCATGGATGAAAAATAGGAACCTTGTAGGCAGAGTTAGGATGCCTATACAAGGAAGGTGAAGAAAGAGGTAACTCCAAAGGGCAACCTTAGTGAGCCTAGGAATTGAGATGCCACAATGTAGCCAATAGGATACTGCAAGGAACAGGGTATTTTCTAAACTTTCATTCTATCTTGGAGCACAGCCACCTGATAATAGATACTAAACATTTCCATTCATTTGGGATCCAGATCACTGAGAGAGCGACTACATCTACATGAGATGATTACTGCACAGTAGCTCCTTATAATTGAGCAGAAGCATCATGTGGCATGAAGCATGATGTGATATTACTGTGCAGTAGTAATGAGCTACTGCACAGTCAGCATCATCTAAAAGCTGTTCAGTGATGCTACTGCACAGTAACTCCAGATACTGCACAGACATTTAGTACTCATGTAAGCAAGTACTAAATGATTATACAGTAACAACTGTACAGTTAGCATCTTGTAGATACAGCCAGTATGTAGTCATCTACTGGAACAACCTAGCTATCTTAATAATTGTATCTCCTGCCCAGGAAGTAGATTTGTGTTCTAGACAACCCTCAGCTACTGGAGATTCAAGCACACATCTTCTTCCTGTTGGCTTTGGATTTAGGACCCAGAGGCCTTGTTGAGTACTACCTACCTGATGATGGAGTCTGGTGTGTCTGGACCCCACCATGGAAGCTATGCCCTTCGCCCACATTGACAGTGCCTGTGGTGGACGAAGAGACTGGCTGGTGGATGGTATGCTGGTACAGAACAATGGATCCCCCTCTTCCACATCCCCTGCCTCTGCCCTTCTGCCTGCCTGACTCCCTTCACCAGCACCTCTGTCCAGTGATCCAGGGTTTTGCTTTTGCATATGCTGACGCTCCCCTTCAACCTCAGGTCACACATGGTGGCCAGCACATAGACCATACTGAACCACAGGGGATCACCCCATTCCCTGATGCCCTCTTTCAGCCGCCTCACCAGTGCCTGCAGGTCTGGTGACAGTGGCTTGCTCCAGCCAGGAGCATTGATCCCCTGGAACTTCTCCATTTGGTTCTCAAGTTCCCTCACTACAGGGATTACCTGGCTAAGGAGGACATTGCCAGTGCTGAGTGTCTCAGTGGCCTTGAGGAAGGGCTTGAGGACCACCAAGATCTGGGAGGTGGTATCCCACTCAGCTCTGTTAAGAGGGCCACTGATCCCAATCTCCCCAAGCAAGGCCTTCTCCTGGATGTTATCCACCAGCCTTGAAAGCATCAGGTATATGGAGTGCTATCAAGTCTCCAAATCCTGCATATTTTTGTGCTGCAGGATGTTCAGCTCTGCCTGCTTGTCCCACAGCATCTTGCCTTCCTTGATGCTCTGGTAGAAGTAGCCCACCACCTTCCTGCATTTGGAAATGAGCTTGCTGGTTGTGCTGGCACCATCACCAGCAGCCCTGTCCCCCTCCAAGATATCCCTGAGAATGAGGTGCAACTTGTGTGCCACACAGAAGGTGCCAGCAATGTTGGCATCATGTACTGCCTTGACCATATTGGCCCCATTGTCAGTGACCATGAACCCATGGGTGAGCTCACCCTGCCCACTGAGCCACCCCTGCACCAACTGGTTCATGGTCTCCATGATCTTGGTTATCATGTCAGACTCATTCACCACCTCAGCTTGAAGGAGAGCCCACTGACAGCCTGACTGGTCACACCAGTGCCCCGTGAGGGAGAGGTATGCATGATCTCAACCCTGGCTGCTCCAGATGTCCAAGGTGAAGTGTAATGCCACCTGCAGGCTTGCCTTGCACAGCTCCTCCAAGTACTCCCTGCATGCTGCATACAGGGAGGGCACCACTATTCTGCTGAAGGTGGTGTTCGTGGGCACTTGGTATGATGGAGCCAGGAGCACCATGAGCTGCCTGAACCCTGGCCACTCAACTAAGGAGAAGAACTGGCCATCCACAGCAAGCATCTCTCCAATGCTCTGGATGATCTCACTTGCCTTTGCAATGTGCCCCACTTTCTGCCTGCCTTTCCCCTACTGTTCCAGGGTGACCTGCCTCAGCTTCAGGGGGACAGGGGCTTAGGAGTGAGAGAAGGACTTCCCTTTGGGCATGCTCCCACTGGTGTCAGGCTGAGGAGGAGCAAAGGCAAGGGGGCGGTGCCTGCAGAGATGCATCAGCATCCCCATGGTGCTCATGTGTTTCGTTTCCTTGCCTCAGCTAGTTTTTGCTCAGCAGTACAGGCAGATAGCATATGTGGGAATCATCTGCCAGCTCAAAATGATAGCAAATGAGCACACTATCCTCTTGCTTCTGGGGTGCTAGTGCATGTGCAGATGCTGCCTTTTCCCACTCCTCAGAAGGCAGAGGCACAGCAATGAAGACTCAGCTGAGTCACTTGCCTCCACAACTTTTACCTCAACCTCCTCCAAAGTGCCTTCTGGGGAAGGAGACGTGGCTGTAAGGGAAACTTGAGGGGTGTGGAGCACAAACTCAGATGATTTCTTCTCCTTCCTCAGCATTTCCTCAGATCCAGATCCAACTCTTCCCCTGGAACTGGTAGACTCAGCATGGGAAGTGAAATGGGGGTGGAGGAGACAGTCATGCTGCTGCTGCTGCTTGTTGTCATGGTGGTAGTGGGGGTGGGTGAAAGTTATGGCTGGTGCTCTTGGAAGGGATGCACTCAGCCACAGGCAGTGGCACTGGTACTGCACCCCTTTCCTTTCTGCCTGTACTAGTGGAAGCCTCGGGCCAGCTTGTAGCAAGGAGGCTGTGTCTCAGTTTGGGGTAGGGTGAACTTACAGCTCTCCCCCTCTCCCTGAAGCCTTGCCAGTTCTTTCCAGCATGCTTCATACTGCATCTCATAGTGTGTTTGCCTTGGTGTGCTGGAAAATCTGCATTCTTCTGTAATGTAATCTGTATTTATGTAATATATGTATATAATTGTATGCATGTATTTATGTAAAGTAGGTATGTATTTATGTAATAAATAAAACATATAAATGTATGTAGTATATGCTCCTGAATAACTTCTATGTTAATATGCTATGCTTCCCTGCACAGTGAATGGAATGCACATGGAAGAAAGTGCAAATTTATTTTCTGGTGGGGGAAGAATCAAAATAGACAAACAAAAACAAAAAGAGGATTGAAGGAGGAATAAATTAATATAATAATAAAAGGTTATAGAAAGCAAAAGGTATTGAATCCAACTTGCTAGTAACAGGCTAGCAGGTAGGAAGTGATAGCCTTTCTATGATGCTGCTGAGCTGCTGGAAGACAGCTTAGTAACTGACCCCAAGGCAGAAAGCTGAGTTCAAACAATGCTGCTTTTCCGTTCCTCCCCCAGAGCACTGGGATTGGAAGGATCAGTCACTGA
Source organism: Alligator sinensis (assembly GCF_000455745.1). NCBI lineage: Eukaryota > Metazoa > Chordata > Crocodylia > Alligatoridae > Alligator > Alligator sinensis. Next base: position 220,935 of record NW_005843260.1, on the reverse strand, counting down.
CCAGTGGCACATGTTAATATCAGAGCAGTCCTTCCCCCACCCCTTTCCCCTTCTTCTTAGTTTTCGTTTCCTTGTAAGCAAGCCCAGGTTCAAAACATTTCAACTGCCCTTGTTTCATTTTGAGGCTGTTTTGAAGCCTTGCATGTCGAGATTGATATGAAATGAAACACCCAGCGAAATTTTGCACAGCCCTAGTAAATAACCCTAGTTTTTTCAGCCTCTCTTATAAAGTCTTACTCTCCAGGCTCCTAATCATTTTTATTACTTTGCACTGGTTCTAGACAGATTGCATACAGACTTTCTTGAAGGGTGGGGCCCAAAACTAGACATAATATGCCAGTTGAGGCCTCATCAGTGTGGAAGAGAGAACAAGAATCGCTTCCCTTGATTTGCAAGCAATACCCGTGTTAATACAACACAGTACGCGGTGAGTTTTTTTTGCAAAAGGAGCAGATTGTTGGCTCATATTCAGTTTATGGGGATCATAACTCCTGGGATCTTTCTCTGCAAGTGTGGCCTAGCCAATAATTCTCCTGTAGATGGTTTATTCTTTTTTTTTTTTTTTGGCGCTGTTTACATTTCTATTTTACACTTCTTGTAAAGGCATGCATTGTAATTCACTAAAAGGAGGCTGGAATTCAAGATCTTCTCCACAAATGAGACTGATATCACAGATAGTTAGAAATGGTTGGGATGTAAATGGTGCTTGTCAGAAAAGATGAGGTAGCAAACCTCATTGCTTAAAAAAAAAAATCATATTTATTTTTGAGAAAGTTTGCTTATACAAATAATTTAACATTATTCTGCTAATTTAAAAGCTCTTAGAAACCTGCATTTTGAAACAAATTAATGTCTTTTTTATTTCCTGAAAAGGTTCTTCAATTTTAAGATTAGGG
>NW_005843260.1:205487-220008 GCF_000455745.1 Alligator sinensis | reverse complement strand
AAGACATCCAAATATCTCTTGCCAACCACAGAACAAAGAACTACTGAGACCAATTGAGTTCTATGGTGTTTCTGTTACGAATCAAGGTGACAACCACAAATTACTTTCTTGTAACAGCTCATGGAAATGTACATCTACATTTGTTATAACAGTTATGTCTGTAAAAAGTCTTATTAATTTAGGAATAATACTTAAGATATCAGTATAAGTAATACATAGATGGAAGTAGATAATTGCTACTTTAGGGTATATTATTAGTTAGAAACACAGTTCCTGTTTATGTTACTGCTATTATTGAAGTTGCCTATGATAATGCCTAAAACAGCTACAATCTATTTGGCATTAGGATATTAATTTTATAAGTCTTCTTAGAGGTTGTTTAGAAAAAAAAGTGTCAAACTACGGAATTAGATCATCATGCATTTACCAACAAGATGGGACAAATTCTATTCACATTAAAGATACGCAGAAAAAGGGACAAAGTTTAAAATTAAAAAGAAGAATTAGTAAAATTACTTCAAGAAACAATAATGAGCTTAAAATTTAGTATGAGAAACTGTTTTTACCATCAAGTGTTTCAAGAAGAATTAGTAGAAAACAGAACTAAAGACTCTTGTTAATATTATACATTTTAACTGACTGTGCAAGTAAGAAGTAAATAATTCCAGAAAAAAGAACTGATATAAGAAGGAAGTGAATGAGAAGCATCTTTTCCCTACTGAATTGGTTTGATAACTAACCTATCAGAACAACAGATCTCACCTGAAACCAAGTAAAGCTTCATTTTCAAAATTTTCTCTACCCAATAATAAAGGAGCCAAAACAAGAAACTGGTGCATCCTCGAGTTGGAGGAACAGAATTCAACTGAATGGAATAATTATATATGAAAAGAATGCCTGACCACAGATGAGAGGTGCTTTTAGTAACAATCAATAAGTCAATTTATAAATTTATAAATCTAACCCAGAGAGTACCCACACACTACAAGCAAGTGGGCACCATTTCTAGTTTGATTCTATTCCCCTAGATGGAGTGTTTTGTTTTTTTTTAGTTAAAGTAGGGGTCCTTATAAACAAGAGAGTCTTTTGAGTTTGGACCCTGGGTCCCAAATGCCAAGTGTAAAATCACCTTGGGAAAGAAGGTGCTTTCCTGAAAATCAAAGATGCCAAAGAAAAATCACCACCACACAAGAAACGTTAAGGACAACTGATTAAGGGTAAGCTTGTCCCATTTTACTTAAAAGGGTAGAAAAATTAGGAAATCAATATTTACCACTAAAAGATCCCTTAGGGGATCTTTGTGCTTTGAAGGCCGTCCAAATTTGTCCTTGAAGAGAGAAAAATATTGATTTTTCTGGAACACTAAACAAATTGGAAATAAGATTTTTTTTTTTTTTTAATCAGCTACTCGTGCTGGTACAACTTCAGTTCTGGGCATATAGAAAACTGATGAACTTAACTTCCACAGATACTACTGAGGTATCTAGCTTCAAAGAGTATCAAAAATAAGATTATACTAAAAGCAAAAACAACCTGTATTGAAGTAATCTTCAAATTATGAAATTTTCTCCCAATAACTGCACTTCTGTCTTGGCGCCCTTGTGACAAGCTATTTAGCATATTTCACAGATTTGTTGGAATATGGCAGGTCTTCATAAAAACTTGTAATCTCTGGGCTGTCAACTGTGCCTTAGCACTCACACCACCCCAGTGCCCACTGACCTCAGCGAAGTGCACACTATCTTTAAAGCAACTGCTATTTCTTAGAGAATAAAAAAGGACAGAAACACTCATTCTGAAATCTTAAAATAACAGTTAATGAACACTTGTATTACACAGCATGCTCCCATCTTAACTTGATAGACATCCACTTGGAAACATACAAGCAAAACATGTTGCAACTTTAACACTCTTCATGCAGCTTTTATTCTCTTAAGGAGACAGAGAAACGGGGATGTTAGTGGATGGCATGATACCCAAGTGATACTAATGTAAAGGGGGTGACAGTCCCAGTCCATATAATAATAAATGTACTGAATTTAAGTATTTATACCTGGACAATTGAAACTTAGGGACAAAAGCCACTTGGTTAATTGCCTATTTTCAAATACTGTCTGTAAAAGACAATGTTTGCTTTTCATATGTTAATTCTGATTTAATCATCAGCTCAATCATTAGTTCTCACATTTTTTGAGTTGTATGCTTTTTTGTTTATGTTTTTTATACTGCTGAGTACCCTTCTAATCCCATGTTATGGATAATAAAAAAAAAATTTCAGGCCACAACCATCACACTGTAACTCACCAAAACCCTAGGAGATAGTACAAGATTGTTATTTTTTCTTTCAAGTCCTCCATTTCTATTTCGTCTTATTCCTACTTCTTCTTGTGTACCCTGTAGACCTGTGATTCTTATCTGGGGTGCCAGAGCACCCTGAGGTGCTATGAGATACTTTTAAGAGTACCACCCCACCATATAAAATCTCCCCACTGCACCCGAGTTTGGGGCATGCTATGCAGGGCTAGATGGGATACAGCCAAGGCAGGGGTGGTGTACCCTTCTATAGCCTAGTCTCATGGAAGTGACCTCTATGAGGCCCATCTACTACTGCTGGCCCATCTGAGAGCCTAGATCAGCAATGCCACCAGCTCAGACAGGACTGAATAGTATTAGTGAATGTTAAGAGTTATGAATCCAAAAAGATGACAAAAGCCCGGGAAATACAGATCACCTGAGTGAGGGACTAACATAAGAGGGATGGAGGTGAAGAGGGGAATGCAATTAGGTTACAGAAAATACAATGTTAGCTAACTAAGCCCGGGGGTAGGGGAGGGGGTTTGCGACACTGACAGAGAAGATAGATACACTCAATCCCGTACAATGGTCTGCAATAGTGGAGGAAGCAGGTTGAAAAAAGTTTCTCAGTTCATAGAGGGTCTCATCATGGGGGTCCTCTTCAGGTGGAATGGGGTGGTCCATTGCTGAAGATTCTTCTCGAGGTGAAGTCTGTGGCAGAAATGCCACCATCTATGTCCCTCTCCAGAAATCTGTCTCTGCCAGCGTGAGAGGCTGGTGCTGAATTCCTCAGGGCAAAGGATCTTCCTCCCTGCCTACATGACAAAAACCTGGTGCCTCAAAGGTGAATACTCTGGTCACCCCGCAGCACTGGCAGCTTCGATTGGACCGGGCTGCTGAGGTCAGGAAGGTTATTTAAAGGCCCGGTCTAGGAAGAAGGGTAGCCATTAGCCATGCGGTCACCCAGGTGAATCTGAAACTGGCTCTCTCCTCATAACCGCATGCTCAAAGAGTGATCTGCCTCCAGAGGAACACTCCAACCACCTCTGGATGATGCGTGTTAGTAAGTTACTCGAGATCTGACTAGATATTTAGCTTACAGTAACTCAGCCTTGCTGGTTTGCTCTATGGGATTCCTGTGATATTTCTATGCTCCTGCTCTACCTTTTACCCTGTTTTCACCCTACCCCCTGTAATCAATAAAGTTCTCCTTTGTGACTGGTGTGGGAGACTTATTGAGGGGTGGGTCTAAATTATGCCAGGGAGGCCCCTTAGGTCTGTGGACTAAGGGAGACTTTCCTATTAAGCCCATGACTTGGGGAAGTGCCCCAAGTGCCTGTATTAGGTCTAGTACCCATTGGATGATCAGGCCTGTGTTTTCCAAGGTGCGCAGAGCCAGAATTGAGTCCAGAGCCTTGGATGGTGGCAGCAGGAACCTCAGGCTAGTGGGTGTGCTCCAGGGAAGGGGTCAGCCAGACATGAGGCACCCCAGGGAGGACACTCGGAGCTTGGAAGGTGGTCAGGCGCACTGAGGTGGGTGGCTCAACACTGGCCCGCCACAAAGTCCATCAGGTAAAAAGGTGGGGGCAGGGTTCAGGTGGTCCTCTCTGGGTCCAGTCCAGTGGCAGTCAGTCTGGTGGGGTTGGAGCACTGGGGGTGACCTGTGACATCTATGTGGAGCACGTCACAGGATCAGCAGATCATGTCAGACACCATGAGGCAGCGCATCAGCTTGATGTAGCAGCGGGAGACATGCTGGGAGCTACATTTGATCTTAGTCCAGAAGAGGCCAAGACTGGGACAGTTTCCAGCCCCCACTCTGTGATCATGGGGCAGGGACTGGAGAGCCCATCTCTGCAATTGTGGAGACAGTTTCCAGCCCTCACTCCATAATCACTATCACAGAGCTTTAGCTGGGAACAATCTGTCCAGCCCCTGCTCCACAGTTGCAATTGGGGAGTAAAGGCTAGGAGCTCCCTGCTGCTGGGACACAGGGACATTGTCCCTACTTGGACTTTGCTCCCTGCCCCTGGGAGCTATGTGCTGCTGGGGCATCAATCTCTTGCCACCCGCTGCCCAGATGACTGGAAGTTTGCTCCTGGTTGGCCATCTCCACATGCCGTATGGTGCAGTAAGTAATTGTGAGTAAATTTGCTACTTCTTTTTACAGGTAGAAAATTTACTCATGTTTAGAACAATTTACTGTGCAGTGAGCATCTGCATGTATAAACGGTGACACTTACTGAACAGTAATTTGCTCTCATCTCCAGTAAAGTATCTCTTGTAGATGCACTCAAGGAGAGCAGTTCAGTGTATGGTTACTCCAGCCCTCCTGTGCCCCCCCTACAGCAGCCAGGAGGAGCTCCAGGCTCTCCTGGATGTCAGACCCTGGCTGGCAGGGAGCATCAGTCAGGTCCTAGTCTCCAGACACTGAGGAAGCTGTTCCACCTCTGGGACAGCTGCCACCATGCCCTTATCTGTGGATCAATGCTTCAGTGCCTCTGCTGATTGGGGCATGGGGCTGGGGAGCACAGAGCAGCTCCTAGTCAGTGTCTACATGTTCACTACTGCACAATAGTTACTGTGTAGTTAATCTACTACCTATATTTACAAGTAGCAGGCAACCACACAGTATACTAATGTACTGCACAGTAAATGCTGTGCACATGTAGATGGTGATGGTTTACTGTGCAGTAGTTTAGTCTACTGTACAGTAAAGCATCTCATGTAGACATGCCCACTGAGACTTACTAATACTATCAAGCATCACTATCACAACTTTAGCTCAAATCTTATCACATCCCTATAGCTAGCCGTGCTGCCCCAAGCCTCTGAGAGTATATAAATGAGCTGGTGCAGGAACAGAACACAGAGCATCAGATTAGGTAGGAAAAGGGATCAGAGTGCCACTCAGACAGGGTGCAGAACTAATTTGTGGCCTGCTGCAAAAAAGTGCCACTCCCTACTACATAACACAGAATAAAGGGTGTGTGAACAGAGCACTACACATCCCTTCCAGATCCATTCCTGTTCCTAATCTTGCTTCAGTTTTCATCAACACTTAAAATCCAATGCACAAAAATGTTAAATGGGGCTTGTGTTGCAAGCTACAGAAATTATCGTCTATTTTCATATTTCTGCATATTGCTGTGTGGGAGCACCTTGTAGTTAAGAACTCTGACGTCTTCTTATTCTGATGTTGTGACTCTGTGTACCTTAGCTCCTGAAAGCACTATGATTTGGCGATTTATAGTTCTGTATATTAACTTTATCAGAATGTACACTTTTTTTTTTTTTTATGTATGCTTTGTTTGATCATATTTTCAAAGATACTCTTTTTTAGGCAAATTAACTTAAATGGAATAAATGCCTCTGTGCATTTAAATCTAAGTACTGCTCAACTTGCCTTATTTCAAATTGCACCTTACATATTATTTGATTGAACTGCTTTATTACCTTTCATCATTTTATACACTTTCTTATTAACTCTGTAGAAAACCAGAGCCATCACTTGGCACTCTGTGCTGTTATTCTAAGAATCCTAATGAATGCAATTAGTGTAACACAAGTTTCCTTCAAATTGTTATTGTAACAATCTTCAACATGGCATGTTTATAATAGACACTAAATACCTTTGCTCTGCAATTGTCACAAGACCTTGAAAAAACACTGTGAATTGTATGGGTTACCATAAGTATATGGTTTTCTTAAGGTAGTATTAAGATGAATTATTACATTTTTTTTTTAGTGACTGGGTTTAAGGTTAGACTGCCTTAAAGTATATTTATCCTATCTAGTTCACCATATCTATTTATTAACTTTATTATTTTAAGTTACCTTCGAAATTCAGTGAATTATTGTATTGCTTATGGCCTACTTTACTTTTACTGAATCTACATTTGGATATGTGGCAGTATTTTTAAAGTACAGTTAATTCTACTAAATATTAGCCAGCTTCAATTAAAAAGAATGTTATTTTGATGGTTTTAGTGTTTTAAATAAATTGCTTAAAGCCCCAATTGATGTTTCTTATTACTCATGAAAGTTTATATTAACTATTTAAATAAAACCAAGAGACATTTTAAATTTACTGTATGTTATATACTAAGATTTCATTTTTAAAACAAATTTAAAACAGCATATTATACCACACATTTTCAAACTTTTTATATAAAATTTAATAATGGTCATAATCTGTATTTTTGCTTTTTTGTTTACATTTCTGTTGTTCTTTTACTTAGTTGAAGAAACAGCTTTATTTAAAAATAATTTTTTTAATTGATTTTGGTGGCATCTTCTAAAACACGAAAAAAAAAAAATCCTTGATACTAGAATTTAAGATCAGGTCCTTGGTTTATTTTAATAACCAACAAATTATCAATAATGTCATTGTTTGGTTTTGTTTTCCTTGTACCTATTTTATGAGAAATAGCAAATAATCCCATCTAATTGATAAAAACAGGTAGGCAGAACCAGGATTCTGCCTTTTAAATGGAATGCTAACTTCACCAGCCTCTTCTTCTCATGATCTTCATCTGTCCCCAACAATTCTTGCTTGCCTTTTCACTAATTGGTCCAGTTTCAGAAGGTTGGATGCTATTCTCAGTTTTGCCTAGCTCATACTTTAGGACATTTCCTAGAAAGTGAAAGATATGAGTAAATATATCCAGGCCTACAGGTCACCATTTATTCTTTGCTACTTATTAGCTATCCTCTGTATTTTTAGCTGCTTCTACAGATCACAACAGAAATCACAGACATCATGGAGAAGGAGGGCTGGAAGGGACTTACAGATATCATCTAATCCAACCCCCTTCCTGAGGCAGAATCATCCCTTGCCAAACCATCCTATACAATCCATAATCTAGTCTAAACTCTACATAAGACTACCATGTAGTATCAACCCTGACACAACACAAAACACCCTGACCTGCCACAGGTAAAGCAGGGGAACCATGGCAACTAATGTCCTAATTCTATAAAACATTGTCAATATATACTCAAGAGATTATAGGTAGAAAGCCACACCTCCACTACAGAGGAAGGCAAACCCTCCCCAACAGGCCATACCCATCTGACCATGGAGTACAATTGCTTCCTGATCCCAAATATGGTGAGCAATCTGACTCTCTAGCCAGCAACCTTTGCCTTTGTCCTAGCAACAGCATTCAGCACACCTCAGTTAAAATCCCCCAACCTTGGCTGAAGCCAACACCCAATGCCTTTGATGGAGTCTTAAAAATGCCCTGACATATGTAGCAGAAAGGGGGAATCAGAGGGCAATCAGGAAAGCCCATAAGCTTGGGAAATATTCATAGTAAAACATAGGCATAGCTATGCCTAGATCATCCCTGACTAGTGGCAGTTCAGCCTCTTCTTAAACACCTCCAGGGATGAAGTCCACAACTTCCCTAGGCAATCTATTCCACTGCCTCTCAATTCTAACAGCAAAGAATTTTCTTCTGATATCTACCCTAAACTTACTTTGCTGCAGTTTCAGGCCATTGATTCATATCCTTCTCTCTGCAACAAGACAGAAACAGTGTTTTTCCTCTTCTTTATGGTATCCCTTCAAGTATTTGAAGACTACTATCATGTCCTCTCTTTAGTGCTTTTGCCATAAACTGAACATGCATAACTCTGTCAACCTCTCCTCATAGGACTTGCTTTCCAAGCCCTTTATCATCATTACCTGCCTTGGGAACCCCTCTAACTTTTCCACATTTGTTTTAAAATGTGGATCCCAGAGCCACACACAAATTAGATGCATCTGATGCAAATCCAAATCAGATACAAAAAATCTCAGCAGAAAAAAAAAAAAATGCCTTTTCACCAAAAAGGTGCTGCTGCTTATCTTGTTCCAAAATATATTCCCCACCCCCGTTACCCATCTATGACATAATTACTAGTATGTATTGATGTTTACTGCAAATTAAATGCAATTGTGTGCACTATGGGATCAGATGTGTCACTGGCAGGTTAAGGCACAATTTATGAAGAGGACATAGTAGAGACATTCTGATTTACCTGTCATTGTGCCTGGGTACTCGCAGGCTTTGGCGGACAAGCTTGGAAGGCATTAACCAGAAATTTATGATTTTTTTTTAAGTTTCCTGTGTATATATTTATATATATAAATAAAAAAATAAAGAACATAAATTGGATACTTTGGACCCGATTCAGCTCCTACTTCTCTCACTGAGGAGCCTTCCCATTCACCAAAATGGATGACAAATCAGCATAAGTAGTCCTACTACTTTAAATATGTTTTAACTTGCTTCAGGTATTCTCCAGAGACTCTCACACAAGTATTCCTAGTATTGCCAATATTTACAGAAATGCTGCTCATCATGACATAGTGAGATTAATCTACAACAATGTACTCCAGCAAATCAATTTACCTCTCTTCTTTGTTTCTTTACTAGCTACTCAATTCAAATATTTTGTTTCTATAAAATGAATATGACATTTTGCTTATGGCAAACATCTCAAAAGCACACCTGGACAAATACACTAGAGGCTATAACAGTTTTTACAAGGCCAACCACCAGTCAACATTTGTTAATTTCACAGTTCTGCTTACATTTACACAATTGCTCCTTGAGCTTACTGCAGACTCTCGATACTACCAGCACTATAACAAGCAGGACTGGTACCCTGGGCAAATCCTGCAGGGAAGCATCAGGGGAAGGGAGGCATGGTTCAGAGAGTGGGGTAGAGGAGGCTTGTTCCAAGAGTGGAGGAGAAGGGGTGTAGCTCAGAGCATGGGCAGAGGAAGATGCAGGTTCTGAGAGCAGGGGTGAGGTTTATCCATACCAGGGAACTCCAAAACCGTCCTTGGCTCTATTACTGCTGCTGCTCTTGCCATGTATTCTGTCAACCCCGATTCTTGCTCTTAAAGCAGGGTGTCCATACATCAGCTGCTTCTGCTGCAGTGAACTTCTCACAGTAACAGGGTAGATGCTTCATCTCTAATCCTTGTGCATAGGAATATGTGAGTATTTTCCTCTGCAGAACATGTGGCTATTGTGTACTGCAGAAATTAAGATCCTTTCAAAACAAATTCTAATACATTTAAGTGCCCAGGTCTCAGAAGTAGATAGGCAAATTCCAACCAAAATAGTTACATTTAAATTGCCTAGCTCAGGATGCAAATACAGAAGTAAATGAAGATGCCAATCTGAGATCTGCTAGGTACCCAGCACTGGAGAAGTCTTAATCATTTGTTAAATGGAAACTAAATGTTTTTGGAAGTGTGTTCCATGATCTCTATCCCAGGGTTTACATACCTTAGCAGAAAGGTATCCCATGAATTTAAAGCCTTTTTGGAATGACTGTGTTACTATGTTTATATTAAATGGATATATACATATGATATTAGTACTTGACCTTGACATGTTGCATCTCTTCATATAAGGAACTTCTTATTCTCTGGTTTTAATGTAATAATGCCTTCCTCAGCAAGTGACCTACAAAATATTTTCGGTAGTTCATGGAAGAAATTTGATAATACAAAGTTTTATGTACTTAGGGTCAGAGGCCTGACAATGGGAACCTCTTGTTCTTCTGGGTATTTTACAATGAGCTCTTAGTCTTCATAATTAGTGAATACACTCCATTTTTAGAGACAGCTTCACCTCCAGGACAAACAAACAAACAAACAAACAAAACAAACCCACCATAGCAGTTTTATTAAGCCAGGAATGGATCCCAAACAGAATTTAGGCTTCCCATTGAACAAGTTGTTTTTCTTTTGAGTGTTTTGTTGTTTTGTAATAATGATCCTATCTGTATTCAGAATTCAGACCCCTGTGCTATAAGGCACCTCAGTGCATTTACCTCCAATATAATCAGAAAACCAGAAATCAAAATACCTACACAGCTAACTTTATCTGCTAAAACCGTGCTTGCTATTTATGTTTCTGAGCTAATAGACAAAGAGGAAATAATTGCTATAAACAAACAAGTAATTGTAAGCCATTTTTAATCTGGCGGATATTTTGTTTTAGTGTATTTTGTGCGAATCGAAACTGTAAGTTAGAAAGAGACCACCACATATACCTGAAAACTTCCAATACTCCTCAAGTCAGTTAGCCTCATAGGAAATAAGTTCGATATTTTTATTTCGTAATTAGGGATTGCTCTATGAAATGTAGCAATTACAGTACTTGCATCTAAAATAAGGGATATCATCTTAAAATTCACATTGTTTTTATAATTACACTACTTTACAGCCGTAGTAATTGACATGCAGAAAAAAAAGTTAAAAAAAATAATTTTGCTTGAACACTGTCATAAAGTACAGTTTTTCCAGCTAAAGAATATTTAAGTAAAGCACAGAGAAATATTCATTATGTGTATATCTCCCCCTACTGCAAATCAAACAGTAAAATTAGCTATCTATGGATGCAGGTTAAAATTAAAAACAATATAAATACAATTAATAAACAATAAGTGAAACAATAGAATGAATAGAATGAATATGAAAAATATATAAGGTTTCAACTTGAGTTAAAAGTCATACTTTATTCTTTATAAATCAAGGATGAGGAAAAAAGGTTTTCAGACACAAAATGGAATGAGAATATTCCATTTGCCTATTAAAATATGATAGTAAAAGTCTGGACAAAATACTGTATCAGCTCCCTAAACCACATCCAGAAAAAGGGAAGCATTCAAGAGAACCTGGAAAAGAAAAACAGAGACCTCCTCTACCCCCCCCCAAAAAACAAAAACACAAAAAAACAAACAAACCAAAAACAATACAACTTGATGCTATTACTTTTCTTTTTAGATGCCTATTGATTTCAGCCCTAATCAGTAGCAAGTACCCAGCTAGGAAATTAATAAGACCTGGATAACAAGCTATTCATCAGGTTTCTATGAGTGATACAGAATCATAGAATTACAGCAAAGTATGGCCAGAAGAGATCTCATGAGAATATCTAGTCTAATACCTGCTCAGGGCAGGAGAATCCATAACTAAACCATCCCAGGAAAATATCTAACTTGCTCTTCAAATTTCCAAGGGTAGAAAGAGTCCAGTTTTCTAGGCAACTTGTTCCACTATTTGATGACCCTCACAGTTATCAAGTTCCTCCTAATCTCCAGCCTAACCTAAAATTTGCCTGCTACAACATGAGGCCATTGCTCCTAGTCTTGTCCACTAGAGTCAGGGAAAAAAGCCCAGCACTAACCACTCTGTAATTGCCTTTCAGGTATTTGAAGACTTCTCAAATTCCTATCTCAGTCTTTTCCAGACTAAATGATACTAGTTCTTTAAACATTTTCCTCATAAGCCTTCCTGCCTGTAACAGAGAACCTGGGGCTCTCTGTTCCTAAAGACTAGGGACAGAAGTTGCACATAAACCAGTTGGCAGAAACTGATTTAAAACTGTAATAGAACAGAAAATCAGTGCGCATAAACCAGTTCCAAAATGGCTGAATCTGGTTTAAAATAAACTAGGTTTAATGTAGTATCAGACTTAAGTTATTTGGGTCAAACTAGTTGATGAAACTTCTGTCCAAGACCCCTTCCTGGTTCAAGTTAAATCTCAGCATCCTTTGTTGCCCTGGGCTGAGCTGTGCTGTCTAATCTGCAGGGCTGGCTCTGCCCCTCTGCTCCCTAACTGGAGCAGTGAGGGCTGATTGACAAAGGGATTAGGGGGAGGGAGGAAGGCAAGCCCAGCTGGGGATGCACCCCATCTGCAGGGGAGGGGGTGGGGACTGCTCCCCCAGGCAAACTCCAGCTGAGGTTTGGGGCCAAGGAGTGTGGACTGAACACCCCTTCCCCTGCTCAAACTTACAGCTGGCTTCCACCATGAACTAGAAAACCCAGAGGCACCTGGAAGCAGGAAGAGGAAGTGATGAACAAACCTGCCGAGTCCAGCTGCTGTAATTTCAGGACTGCAAACCCAAAAACCTTGGAGGCAGCAGGAACAGGAAGTGAATACAGCCAGAGACTCATGTTCTAACGTCCCCTGGCTTCTGGTGTGAGCCACTGCCGGCATGTGGCTGCATTCACCGATTCAAAGGTAAATGTCTGTTCACTTCTGTTTCAATTTAACCTGTACAGTTTAGACTAACCTGGAAAGACTACATCAATTCAGCCATGGGCTTTTTGACCATCTGTAACCTACCCTTAAGGAATAAGCAGCTCAGCCAGCCAGGTGGTGCGCTCATAGCTTCAGCAGGCTGGAATCCAGATGGTAGCCAGCCAAGACTGGCTGAAGCAGGTAGTGCAGATATTCCAGCAGGTAAAGGAAGAGACTGGCAAGCTTCAGCTGTACAGTACGGAAGCCCAACAAGTATGGATAGCAGTACAGCAAATCTGTTGGAGCACCCATCTGTCCAGGGGTTGGAGGCCTTAAGCAGTAAGAGTAAAGCTTGTTGGAGGCTGATCAAATTTAAAAAAGATGAGAACAGAGTATCTAAGTGTGGGGCCCAAAACCGCATACAGTACTCTAGGTGGGGCCTCACTGGTGCCAAATAGAGCAGAAGAATTACTTCCCTTGATTTGCAAGTGACATTCCTATTACTCCAACCCAGGATACTGTTGGCTTCTTTTGCAAGAAGAGCACATTGTTGGATGGTATTCAGCTTCTCACCTCCTGTAGTCCCCAGGTCCGTCTCTGTAGTACTGTAGCCTAGCCAGTTATTTCACAATTTGGAGTTCCGCAACCAATTATTTCATCCCAAGCACAGGACTTAGCACCTGCCTTTGTTGAATTTCATCTAGTTGCTTGCAAAACTTTTCTTTAGTCTATCCAGGTTATTCTGTATGCCAGCTCTAATTTCTGTAGTATGTGCAACTCCAAATTTGGTGTTGTCCACAAGTTTGCCAAGTGTACACTTGGTCCCATTGTTAAAATGATTAATGAAGACATTAGATAATAGCAGAGAAGGACAGACCTCTGGGAAACCCCAATTAATACCTCCTCCAAACTAGATATTGAGCCATTATTAACTAATCATTGGCTGAGTCTATACGAGATGCTGACTGTGCAGTAGCTCATTACTTCTGCACAGTAGCATCACAAGGCAAAGCATGACAACACTACTGTGCAGTAGTAATGAGCTATTGCTCATCCATGTAGTATTTGTATACACAAGTACTAAATGACTACGCAGTACTTAGCATCTCATGTGTATGCAGCCATTGAGTGCAAGTAACGTATCCACCTTAAAGATACAGTCTAGATGAAAGTATTGTATTAGCTTGTTAATGAGAATGCCTTAAAAGACACTGTCAAGAGCTTTTGCAGAGTCAAAGTCTATCACATCCACTGCTCTCTCCTAACCACAGCGCCTGTTATTTTAGCACAAAAGAAAAATCAAGTTGGCGAGGCATCAGTTGCTCTTGGTGAATCCACACTGGCTTTTCCTGATCACCTCGTCTTCCTCTAGATGCTTCACAGATTCCCTGGGGACCTGGCTCCATGATTTTTCTAGGTATGAAGGTCAGGTTGACTGGTCTGTATTTCCCCAGATCCTCCTTTTTGTCTTTCCTAGAAGTGTGCATCATATTTACAATAGTTGTATAACATATTGTAAGGAGAGCTCAGCAAATGTAGCAAGCTCTTTATTGGGTCAAAGTCTGGTCCCACTGGTTTCAGTGACAGAACTCCTGTTCAGTTAATTACACCAGAATTTTACTAATTGCCTCCCATGACATATTTAGATCTCGAGTCAATTGTTTCTTTCTCATCAACACCACAATCCTGAGTTAACCTTTTCACCTTTAAAAGTAGATAGGACATTTTTGGATGCCATTTAACACCCATAAATGTCATGACAGGATTTTATATATTTACAAAATTTGTCCCAGAAGAAAATTTTCAGAACGTCATTATCCTTTTCATTTTGATGCATATCACAGCTTATAATAAATAATGTATGCTCTTGTAAACAGAAAGTAATACATTTTTTTTCTCAAAGACCCCAATCGAATACTGTGGATTCATTTTCCAAGATTATGGTTAAAAGATTATGGTGCATTCTTTTCTAGATGGTTTATAATCTCTGCAAGATGACACCTTGAAATACTAAATAGGAATTCTACTTTCTTTCAGGAAGCTCCTACAAAATGCGATATGGATTTCCTCAAAGTTAGCTTCATCAGAGCTCTCTCATAGAAAGTCTGAACAGCAAGAACATAAACAAGATTTTTTCTTTTAAAAATATTGCTCTCTCTTTAATCCATATCAGTATTGATATTCCAAGAGGA
>NW_005843260.1:150889-205456 GCF_000455745.1 Alligator sinensis | reverse complement strand
CAGCAGGAAGAATTTAGGCATTTCCCTAGAGAAACTATTCTACAGTAACAGCAGGTGAAGCACATCTTTGAAATCTTTAGGGGATGCAAAAGAACCTTCAGCATCTCTGTTCCTGCTTAAAAAAAAAAAAAAAGAGGCCTCATGGGATATCCATTTCATATGGTGAATGAATGCCAAACTTAGCTGTGAATTATGGAGGTGGAACTTCACAGCTACATATAAATATGAAAAGTGTACACAATTAGACAATATTCGGGTCTCAAGTACCTTTATTATTTTTATATGATTGAGGCTGTAGTTAAACGTTAGAAATCCCTTTGCCCTATGCTCTTCACATTAGAAAAACAGTCCATGCCCTGAGGATGTTACAGCTCAAATTACTGCTAGCAGGCAATAATTACCTGAATATACATCTATCACCCTATTTAAAAAAAAAAAAAAAAAATAATAATGTTAAAAGCTTTTAAAAAAGTTTGTTACTTCCATCTTCTACTCAATATAACCTTAATTTCATTTTTGAACTTCCCACTAAAGGGATTCCAGAATTAGGGTCAACTGACACTGGGTGCAGCTATATGTGCCCCCCACCCCCAGAACAGTTGTTACTATGCCATCATTTAGTACTTGCTTTAGGAAGTATCGAATGATGGTGCAACAACACACATTACTGCACTGTCCCAGAAACCCATGGTTATTTTTAACAGCTACATTACCATAATGATGCTCTATAGCAAGGTAACCCATCACTACAACAACGTAGCATCAGCATCATGGTTTGTGCCTGCTGATGCTACATCACCAGAGGTATGCACTGCGGTCATGTAGCATCACATGTAGATGCCCCCACTGGGCAGTAAAGAGTTAATTCAAATGAGAGAACCATAATTCAGCCACAGGACCTATGGACCAATAGGGAGTGATTCTGATGGCCTTGGCCTAACTCAACATTGCAACCTTAAATTAAAGAGCTCTTGCTGTATTTTTCTTAAGTGTAATAAGTGACATATTTACTGCTGTTTCCTGAATTTTCAGAAGACTCCAAGGGCAGGATTCTTTTTTACTGTATGGACCTACATGGCAGTCAGCCAACTATGTAAGTGCTATTATTGGCATCTGTAACAGACCTTATGGGTCTGCCACCCGGTACCTCTGTGCAAGACCCACCTCCACTCTCTCACCTGCTATGCCTTTGATGTTGTTGTGTGGTTTATCAAGGAGGAAGTCCCTGGAGCAGAGTGCAGCTCTTATGGTTCTTTCATCTGCCAACTGTCCTTGCTGCTAAGTCCAACTCACACCTGGGGGGTCTGTGCTTCCCTTGGGGTGCCTCCCCTTTAAGGGAGCACCCTCTCAGGCCTTCAAGAACCTGCTAGGACTCCAGCTACCCCAGTCTCAGCGCCCCTAAGCCCCAGTCCACTGAGACGTCAGCTCCTGGGCTTTAGCACTGACTTGGCTTTAAGCTCTCCAGGGGCTCTATTTTCACTTTGCCAGCTTCATCCTCCTCTGCTTGAATCTAGCTTATGTGCGGGCCGGGTGCGAGCCGGGCCCTTTTTTGTGGTCTGCACGGGCTGTGGCAGCCCGGGCACGCGGGGTCAGAGAGGATGCGCGACAAGCTAGAATTAGGCACAGACTCGTAGCGGTAGATTTAAAGATTGTTTAATTACACTAAAGATGGTCGTGGTGTGGCTGGAAAACTTGCTTGAGTTGCGGTTACAGACAAAAACAACATGAACAGTCACGTGGAGTTTGCTAGGCTCCACGGAAACAGAGCTCCGGATGCTCTGGGTAAGAGCGCCACCAAAATCGGAAACGTCTTATAAAATTTGTCGCTCGAAGACAGGAAGAGGTGGGCGATGGATCAGGTCTCCAAACTCCTCTGAATCTCACACAGGGTTTCTATTACCCTGCCGTGTACCCAGAGTCCCCACAAGATGGATGTGGAGTCCTCTTCGGCTTGGGCGGAAACCGCTCAAGCCTCTTATACGCCTAACAGGCCAATCATTAGTCGCGACGTGGGAATAATTTAGAACTAGCCAATAGCGGGGAACAAATCTGCATGCGGGTGGCGGGAACTCCTTTGCACCGTGCATTTCTCTTGCAACCTGAGCAATGCACCCTGCAAAAGAAGCTGCAAATAGGCGGGAAACTCGTCCTTGCACTGGAGTTTTCCTCTGCAGTAGAAAACTCCACCGTGCAATGAAGCTGTAGTTTGGCGGGGATAATTCTGGTGCCGAAGCACACACAAAATCATACCTTTGGGTTATGACAGCTTACATCTCCAATTGTGGTGAGTCTCTCAGACACCTGTGGCCCTTCCCCTCCTCCCACAACCTCCCCACCATATCCACAACCCAGTCATACTCAAACAAAATCACCAATCTAACTAGTCCTAACACAAATACAAACCTCTCTAGATCACCAAGTACCTCTCTTGGGCTCACTTGTCTCCAAAGTACAGCTAACTCTACTGAAAGCTCCATATCATGCAGCAACCAGAACCAGCCCATGTACTCTATAGCTAGAGGCTGGGTTTATATGCCCTAAACCCAGCCCCCTTCCAATTATGTGACTCTGTCGTCTGATCCCAGGGTCCAGGTGCTGCTAATTCCTCCATTAGCAGCCTTCCACTTTCTAGCCCCTGGCTCATTTTGCCTGGGTAGCTCTTGTCTGTTGCCTTTTGGCTTTCCTGTAGCCTATTTCCTCCTATGCACCCTAGTAAGAAGGGAAGGGGTTCCCATTATAGAACTTCAGGCAGAATTTAATTGGCCTTCCTCTCTGGATATAAACTGGAAAAAGAAAGGCTCCCCTGTTTTTGCCCAGAAGTTTAGGTAGGACACTCAGTCAGAGAGCAGGAAACTGAAGTTCTAGATGAATGATTTAAGCCTTCTTCTCAGTACACTGCTCTACCCACCAGACCACAGGTTATTAATTACCTATGAACTCTTCCAGCCCTTTCCTTGAAGTTAGTCCTCTGAGTATGCACTGTTCCTTATCTATTTTTGTTAAATTTATGGGAAATGCAAGGTTTGGTAGGTTAGGTTCAAAAGACAATTAGGGACAAGACTGGAAGATGTCTGACTTTGGACCTAGTGGTTACAGCACTGTGGTGGAAAACAGAAGATGGAAATTCAAGCCTTTTTTTAAGTGAGGGGCCCTAGATTCTTGGTCTTCTGTTTCCCAAACAGTGCACTAACTGCCAAGCTATTGAGCTAAAACATGGATATGGCTACTTGTGCTGGATTCATTCCAAACACAGTGCACCCCAAAGGGAAGCCTATCACGTGCATGGGCATTTTACTCCTCAAGTGTTTAGCTTCTATATGAAGCTGGGTTCAATTTTGTAATTTTCATATCTGTGTATATTACAATATTTTATATAAATACACTTGAATTTCATGATGTATCTGAAAGATAATTAAGTGGGGTATTTAGCATACACTCTTGGCATTGTCTATCTGTGATGGGGAAATCACCGCTTCAGTAGGGAGGCATTTGAAAGAAATGGCCCTCCAGGTGTCCCAGAGAGACTCATGAGAATGCTGATGTGGGGGTTGTGGGGAAAGGTATGGGACTGTGCTGGTTGGAAGTGATTTAGGCAGCTAGCTGTGGTCTGTGTTTAGTTGTTTGAATCCTAGGTTTTGGAGGTTCAAGGTTCCCAGTGAGTCAGGGCTAGTAGAATTAGCATGATGACCCATCTCTAAGATCTCTGCCAAGGATTCTCATGGAAGGCTAGGGATAGCCAGATGAGAAGGTAAGGAACCTTTCTTGTTTTGCTTTTCTGTCTCCAAACCTATGATTTATTTTGCTTGTGTAATTCTTTCTTCCTATGCAATAAATCCTTTTGTTGTCTCCTTACTCATTGCCTGTGGAAAGGGTGATTTCCAGATGAGTGATATTCCAACCTAACTCTCTCTACAGAGAGGGAAAGCCTATAATTTTTCTCATCAACCCAAATGGATGGGGCACTTGGAGCTGGCAAAGCAGGCTGCTTTTAGGCAAAACTATGCTGAGAAGCAGACAATATCATAAAGGACTTACCTGAATAAGGCAGATAAGGATAGGGGAAATAAATTGTATTATCTCTATTATACAGATGTGAAGCTGAAACCCAGATTGAGATTCACTAGATTAGATCTAACAGGATAGCTCAAATTACACCTTGGCATCTTAACCACAGGGCCTTCTTTCATAGATATAATTTAGAATGTATACCACAAAGTAAAAATAGCAGCCAAAAGTTAAGGCATAATATGATAATTATGTAAAAAAATGAATTGCATGTCATTGTTTACTAAAGGTAGAGGCACATAACAATGGCCATCAGAAATCATTATCATCCTCAGAGTAAACTAGCTGCATATATTCCAGAATGATGCAAAGTTTTCCATTTCAGTAAGAATATAGACCAGGGTCAGAACCTACAACCCGTGAGCCAGATCCATCTGATGGAGTCTTTGGACCTGGCATATGGATAGGTGGCTTTGGCAGCATGGGACACTGTCCACATTGCCCTACATCTGAGTACGGGGGGATTTGGTGGAGGAGAGGTTCTCCTCGCACTCTACTGCAACCTGATGGCACAGAAAATCAGTGAAGGTGTTTGGGTCCTAGTACCCACTTCCTCAGCCCTGATCTGGGTCATTTTGTCCCCATGCCAAAAAAATTGCCAGTTCCTGGTTTAGATAGTGATTGCAGTTGAATATTAATTATATTGCAAAATGCTGGAAAAATAGTCTAATTTTTGGCTAAGTGCTCTTTTTTTTCCTTCCACAGCTTAAATGCCAGGTTCTCAAAATCAATTCATCTCCCCCTAAGTGCAAGTTCATGTAATGGTCATAGATGAAAAATATTACATTGGCCTTGCTGCATATTTACAAATTAAGCAGTAAATATGTATATTTCATGCATGAAAAGGCATAAATCACATTCATTTTTAATCATATAATTGTACTGTTATTTTTCCCCCCATGTAATTGGTAAAGGATTACATCTTTATTCATACTACAGACTCACTTTCAGAAGGAAGCAAATGTAGCATGAAAAATTTCAGCAACATGGTTTTTGAACTACTGCTTTTATATAGAAAAAATGTTTTTTGGTTATGCTAGTTGTAGAATTTTTGGTTGGATAGGCTCATTGATTGTGCCGAGTCTATATGAAAGGAGTTTATTTAACTCAGAATCATCTCAGAAAGGATAATAGTAAACAAGACTTCCTTCTAGTTCCCAAGATGTGTGACTCCTACAGGGTTATTCACTTAACCTTGTGTTTTTTTTTAATTACAAAACCAAAAAGTTGTTATTTCCAGTTGTATTAAAGACTGCTGATTTGAAAAAAAAAAGTCAAGATCCAGTAATCATGCTTCAGTATGACATAACTCTGTACCCATGATCAATTACAATGATACATCTGATGCTTTGGATGTGTTGGGAAGCAATTTAGAACACAATCAGAGGTTAAACAGAAAAGTGCACTTCTTAGAATGTAAAGAGGCAATAGTCACTGAAAAAAACAAACTAAGTTAGGCTTTATTTTTCCCCCTTTATTAAATAGTGTCAAAGTGCTCAGTGCTTGCCACTTTCCAAGGAAATGGCTCAATTCCATTAACAAGGAAACATCCTAATTCACAAATATACACAGTAGGTGACATGAGTTAATAGCACCATTATCAGCTGATAACATGGTGCAGTTAATGTCTCTCAGCATGAGTTGACTTTACCACAAGCCATTGTTTCCTTTTAAAACAGCAGGTGATCTTGTGAAAAATCTCTCAATATCTCACAATGGGAATTCAATAAACATTAGTCACCACGGTGTAGAAACAAGAAAAAATAAAATAAAAATGTACTTTAACTCTCTTCTTTTTCATGCTGTTCTATTCAACCTTGCTTAATTAATTAGCTTTTTTAACCACAATACCTGTTCCTAAAATCTTACTCATGTTTTTCTTTTGTCATTGAAATATTGTTTTCTTCTTCTCATATTTCTCTGCCAGCTAAGCAACAGACTCAGCAAATTTTGTAATCATTCATCAGATACTTGGTTGGGCCAAGACAAAAATGTGAAATCACTACAGGCAGGTATTTGTTCAAGGGACAGTTAGAAGCAGAGAGTCGCTGCCTAGGATGCTGGATTTCAATCTCCAGATTCAGCGTTTATTGTAAAACTGAATCCAAACTTCTTTTGGCCTCAAAGACACACATATAGAGCCACATTTTGCATGTAGGCATATAGGCATATTTTTGAGACAAAAGTGAGTGTGTTCCTGGCTGCAGTGTCAAAATGAGTTCTGCTTGGAAGCCATTATTAAGAAAATAAGCTACTGTTTGGCAAAGAGCTGGAAAAAAGAAAGAACGTTGTCATATTCTTACACAGTAGGGCTGCGTCCAGATGTATGTGGACAATTGGTTCCCTGAGGACAACTAGCATCGGTGCACCTTGTGTCGCTGCTAGCTGTCCCCAGGAAATGCCTGTGCCATGCATGCACTGGTGTGCAGCAATTTACCCCTTACTTGGGGTCCTATGGGCCTCCCCAGTGATCTTGCCTCACGGAGCCTGCGCAGCAGTGGAGTGCAGCTCCGGCTTTGGTCAGCTCACGCTGCTGCCATGAGCACAGCTCTGCTTTTCTCTCTGCGGTAGATTTTTTTGACCCCTGGATATCCAGGGATCAAAAAAAACCTCTGCACTGGTCCTTTGCAGTGCAGAGAAAAATGGGACATTTGGTATGTGGTGCCACAGGTATTTCTGCGGCGCCACATGCTGCATGGCTGTGCTAGTCTAAATGCAGCCTGTGTAGGCGAAACATGAGGTGTGTGTGCACAACACTTTAATGCGGGCTAAATACTTTTGTATCACTTTAACGGTGTTTGGTTTTTGCATGCCTTGGCAGTGTATTGTGCATTAATTCCAGCTGCTGTAGGAAATTTGGTGGTGTAATGCTCCTTAAATGACTTGGGGCACAGCAAACTAAAACTCCTTTGAGTTTTTTCCATGGTATGTCATGTCGCCCCGTGGCAGAAGCCAAGCCAGAGGGAGGGTGGGCTCCTGGGTCTGTGCGAGGTTGGGACAGGGTCCCCGAGCTGGCCTTCCTCCCCCGCCGCTGCCACGTCCTCCTTTGAGGAGTTTTAGTTTGCTGCCCTACAGCTGTGGAGTGATCCATGGCTCTGCAGGAAGCTCTGCAGGCAGCCTGGCAGCAGCCCGGGAAAGCAGTTCTACCCAAGGGAAGTGGTGAGCCTCATCTTCCCCCCCCCCAACCCACCTCCGGAGCCTGCCTGAGCTGTGTAGGGGCCTGGTGCTTCCCTCCATGGCTGCGGTACCCCACAGGACTGCCCAAGCTGGGTGCTTGCAGGCAGTGTCACCTGGGAGGGGGGGGCCACAGCTACTGCAGAGGGAAGAACCAGCTCCCTCCACAGCCCAGGGACCACTCCACCTGCTTGCAGCTCACCTTCTTCTCCCCGCCAGAGATGCAAGTAAGTCAGCAGGGTGTGCTCATGGCATGGGGGTTTAATCAGCCCTAAATTGAAGTGGTATTTTTTAAAACTCACCACTTCAATTTAGGGCCCCCGTTTCATCTACACATGCCCTAGGTGCCCAAAGGTGCAGATAAGTGCTTAGTAACCTTTTCCAAATTTCCTAGACACTTTATTAAAAGAGCAGCTAGGGAAAAGTCCTCAAAAGAATCTATAGGCCTTCTTAGGACATAAATAATTTTTTTCAAAATCTTAATCTTTTTCTTTCTGAAGTAAGGTTTATACAAACCTGTACACTTTTTAATACCAGGTCATTTTGTTACATATTTTTTGTCAGAAAAAATATAATAAATTTACATTGGAATATATTTATAATTATTCATATAGTGTTCAAACGAGTATTCTCCACACCCGAGATTAGTGCCCTAACCACCGGACTAAACACTAGTAGTGGGCAGGACCTCTGAGCTAAGAATGCAAATGACAGAAAAGGAATACGGAAGATACTAAGGGAGATGCTGTTACCTTTAAGCTACAGAATCAAGCTACATTTCACTGAGGAAGGAGACCTGATTTGCTGCTGCTGCTGTTGTTCCTCTTCCCTGATGGATTTATTTCTAGTTTTCATCCAATGGCTCTAATGTAAAATGCATAAGCAGATGAGGAAGCAAGACCAGAACCAAGAACTACTTTCCTTCAGGTCAATAGGAGGGGGTGAGAGCCTCCCGACCAACTTTTTTATAACTTGGTTGTGAGGCATTTTTCTTGGCATATGTAATTTAAATTCTCTTAGGCCCCATCTACATTTACATTTATGCTGAAATTAATGTGTCAATTTAAAGCACCATAAATGGCAACAATTTAGAATATTTTAATGGCTTTTTGCATGGCACCTTAAACTGAATGTGCTGCTGGGGCTGAAAATCAACTGATTGAAGGGCTCCCTGGTCATGGACGGCAAACCCTTTGCTGGAAGCTTTGGTTGGGCTGCAAGGTGGGGGGATAAGAGGCTCACAGAAAGGGAGCAAAAGGGCTTTCTCACTGGGGACTTTAAACCCATGGGGGAAATTTAAGCCCCTTTAACTTTAAAGCCTCTCAGGGGGACCTTTGGTGCTGAGCACATGATTTCAGAATCAGCAGAGCCACGGAGCCTGACTTTCAATTTGTTGGTGCAGGAGGAGGTCAGGATTATGATTGCCCTTGCTCTGGCAGGTGGTAAGAGCATGACTGGGAGTGGCAGGAGGTGTGATTTTGGGATTGTGAATGAGATCCCATTGTGCCATTAAATGAACATGTACCAGGAGCCTTATGCTGAGGAAAGTCTAGAACTTTTATCTCCCACTTCCTGGATGAGTGTTCTAACCATTGGGGTTTTATATAAAGAATAGTTACAAACACTAATGGCTGCATTTTCAAATGAAAGTGATTATGGCTGCTGTGCTTTTTGCTGGACTCAGTGCTGTCATTGTGCATTAAATTTGCTCTGAGCATGCCTGGCAGATAGGACTCCCTGGAAACTTACCATGGTCTAAGTATCACTTCATCTCATTTTTGAATCACAACAGAACGTAGATGAGACCTAGATGTCTTAATGCTGAGATCAGACTCCTTGTATGCTTAGGTGAACCTTTGCTGGATCAAAAGGTAGGCACTGAATGAATTTAGACTATTGATGCATCTTGCTGTTTTTGGAGAAGAGAGTTTCTGGATTGCTTTTTTTTGGTGTTAGGTTCTAAATTTAACCCAAGTTCCAGTTTAGGTGTTTCTGGATCTTGTCACAACTGATTTAAATCTTACAGGCTGAGTCTTGAGCATTTGCTTCTAGTGTCCCTCAGAGACAATACTTTGTCTCTTGTTTATAGCACTATTTTTGTCGTTCAGTCTACAGATTTGAGACCTAGTCAATTAAATAGAAGGATTTCTATCCCAACATTGAGAGTTATTTGTTGGTGGACTTTTTGATTTGGAGTAACTTATTTGAAAAAGAATAGATTATATTTTACTGAATAGCAGAAAAAGTGAGGTGATAATCTAGTTCTCAAGAATTTAAACTACAATATTAGGTTGAAAACTATTTAAGCTTCAGGCTACAATGGCAGTAACTGATTTTCCTGGTGTGAATCCTGTCAGTGCTGAAGGGAGAAATGCAAAGTTCAAGTTCTTTCAGTCACTTCCCCATTAGGGTCAACTGCCTGTGCTGTTTGCCTTGCATTTGACTTGAGTACAGTAAATGTATCCCTCCATCTCTCAGAGGAATTTCCTAATGGCTTAAAATTACTAGATGTCTACCGTGCATTTTTTAAGGAAAAATAACTGAACTTCATCTCAAAAAGAAAGTCTTGCTTACAAATATCAGGATACAGTTTTAATTCAGAATAGCACTGAGCGCTCCCCCATTAACAACAACAAAACTAATTACAAATACTAACTATACTTGTGTAGGGGAAGAAATATAGTCTGACATGAGACTAGAAATTAGTGACACAAGATGGGTATGAAATTAGGTCACAGACTGGAAAGGCTAATACCTTAACCTTAATATTTTAATCTAGCTCTGACAACTTTAATTTTGTACTTTGATAAACAATGTGACTTAACTATACAGCACAGTATTATATGGCCAAGTGATAAATAAAATAATTTCTTATCTTCTGTCAATGAAGAGAGGATCTGGAAAGTTCAAATGGGTGGTAATTTTAATGGTATGTGGATTTGACCATGCTAAGCTTTTATTTTCTGACCAAATGCAATGTGGGTTATGTGGGATATGGCCACACACACACACACACACACACACACACACACACACACACATATTATAGGTGGGCTTCGCAAAGAGGATGGGACAATTCAACACAACTGATATGGTCCAGGTTCTGTCCCATCTACTTAATCCCATTCCACCTGCTCTAGAAGTAAAACGGGATAAATATAGGCTCCATCATCTGTGCTAAGCAATGAATTAGTATACATCTTTTCCACTTGTAGAGAAAGGTATATCTCACCTACAGTTCAAAGTGCAGAAAGTGTGCCAGTAATGGGGATGAAGGTGGGGAAGGAGAAAAGAGTAGACCAGATGCAAAAGGTGCTTACAGACATGGAAAGAAAAAACATACAAGAACAAAAAAAACAGTGCTTTACTTTCATAGATTCATAGATTGTAGAGTCAGAAGGGACCACAATGGATCATCGTGTCCTCCCCCCTGCCCCTGGCAAGAAAGAGGACCGAGGTCAGATGACCCCAGCCAGGTGACTATCTAGCCTCCTCTTGAAGACCTCCAAGCTAAGTGATCGCACCACCTCTCTTGGAAGCCCATTCCAGATCCTGGCCACCCTTACCGTGAAAAATTTCTTCCTAATAGCTAACCTAAATCCACTCTTTAGTAGTCTACACCCGTTATTCCTAGTCACTCCCTGGGGCGCCTTAGTAAACAGCACCTCTCCTATTCCCCGTTGACCTCCCCTAATAAATTTATAGGCGGCCACAAGATCTCCCCTCAGCCGTCTCTTGTGAAGGCTGAAGAGATTCAGCTGTCTCAACCTCCCCCCGTAGGGTCTATCATGAAGGCCACTAATCATGCGAGTAGCCCTCCTCTGGACCCTCTCGAAATTCCCCGCGTCCCTCTTGAAGTGAGGCACCCAAAACTGGACACAGTACTCCAACTGCTGGCTGACCAATGCCGCATAGAGGCGGGGCATCACCTCCTTTGTTCTATTAGTCATGCACCTGCTAATGCACAACAAGGTGCGATTGGCCTTGTTGATGGCCTCGTTACACTGCCGGCTCATGTTCATCTTGGAGTCAATTATGACTCCAAGATCCCTCTCTGCCTCCGAGCTGCTGAGAAGGACACTCCCCAGCCTATAGGTGTGCTGGGGGCTCCTCCTTACCAGGTGGAGTACCTTACATTTATCTTAATTAAATTGCATCCTATTTCTCTCTGCCCATTGATCCAACCTGTCCAGGTCAGCCTGAATCTGCTCCCTGCCCTCCGGTGTACTAATTTTGTCCCATAACTTGGTATCATCAGCGAACTTGGAGAGGGTGCTCTCCACGCCCTCGTCCAAATTGCTGATGAACATATTGAGTAATATCGGTCCAAGGATCGAACCCTCCGGGACCCCACTGCCCACCTCCCTCCAGGCCAAGAAGGAACCATCTACCACCGCTCTCTGGGTGTGGTCCCTAAGCCAGTTGGCCACCTACATGACCGCGTAGGCGTCCATTCCACAGTCTGCTAGCTTCCCAATGAGGATAGGGTGTGAAACTGTGTCGAAGGCCTTCCTAACATCCAGGAAGATGACATCAACCTCAGCTTCCATGTCCAGGCAGTGTGTGACCTGGTCATAGAAGGCTACAAGGTTTGTCAGGAAGGATCTACCTGTGACAAACCCATGCTGGTTTCCCCTCAGCATCATTTCCCCTGCTGGGCCTGCACAAATGTGTTCTTTAATTATTTTCTCTAGCATTTTCCCAGGAATAGAGGTAAGACTGACTGGTCTAAAGTTACCCATCTCATCCCTTCTCCCTTTCTTGAAAATGGGCACCACATTGGCCCTTCTCCAATCCTCAGGGACCTAGCCAGAGCACCATGAGTGCTCGAACAGCTGTGCCAGTGGCTCAGCTATGACACTGGCCAATTCTTTCAGCAGCTGTGGATGGAGGTCATCCGGCCCTGCTGACTTGTACCCCTCCAGCTTCTCCCGGAGCTCCTTAACTATTTCAGAACTAACCATAGGCAGACTGGTGCCATGTGGACATCCATCAATGATCGAGGTGGGGGAATTGGCTTGGTCAGTACATAGAAATACTGAAGCGAAGAGCTCATTGAAGAGCTTTGCTTTTTTCCCCACGCCAACCACCAACTGTCCTGATTTGTCCTGCAGGGGCCCTATGTTGCTCTGAGCTTTCCTTTTACCCGCTATATACCTGAAGAAGGACTTTTTATTGTCCTTGATTGTTGAAGCCAGCCTGAGCTCAAGCCCCACCTTGGCCTGTCTAACTGATTCCCTGCAATAGCGCACCAGGGAGATATATTCCTCCTTGGTGGCTGCCCCCTGCTTCCATTGCCTATACATCTCTTTCTTTGCCCCCAGACTCTCCTGGAGTTCCCTGTTCAGCTAAGGGGGCTTTTTTGCCCCCTTACCTCCCTTCCTACATAATGGGATAGACTCCTTTTGAGCCCCAAGGATCACTCCCTTGAGTGATCACTCCAACCCTCCTGGACTCCCATATGCTCTATGTTCTTGAGTTGCATCCCCTCACTAACTAGCCTTCTAAGCTTGCTAAAGTTGGCCCTTCTGAAGTCCCACACCTTAGCCCCACTTGTTACTTTACCCACCCTTCACTGGATAGTGAACTCGACCAAGTGATGGTCACTATCTCCCAGGCTACCATGAACTCGCATGTTCCCCACAAGATCACCCCCTGTTTCAGTTCAGTACTCCTTTAGGCTGAGCACTGCACATGACCAGAAGAGGAATTGCATCATTTTGAGCCAGCTCGCCCAGCAGCTGTATAGCTTGCATACTTCAGCAGGGCTTTTTGGTGCTTTTATCGAACTGTTAATTCAGAAAGGAACTTATTCATAACTTAGATCAGTTATTTGATAAAAGCACCAAATAGCTCCACTGAAGTGCATGAGCTGTACAGATACAAGGTGAACTAGGTCAGACTGATGCGATTCCTATTCCAGTGAAACACTGTTTATTTTTATTTTTATTTTCCACATCTGTCAGCACCCATAGTGGACTGGAGAGGCAGGAGCAGAGTGGTATGAGCAGATCTTTGTCCTCACTGGTGTACTGAATAGAGTTGATACAGCAAACAGTCTCGGTTTCTATTATTTTTATCATGGGGGATATGAGTTTCACCAAATTGCAAGAGAGATTTGGAGATCTAAGTTATGAATCAGTTCCATTCAGAATTAACACTATCCAGTAAAAAAATATATAAAATGTTAGTGTAATGTCAGGTTCAGTATTTCCATATAATGGTGCTACTTATCTGCTTAATAAATGAAATAGAGCTGCAAACAAGATAGAAAGAATTGTCACTTCTTTTTTTAACAGTCTAAATCAAAGTAAGATGTATCAGTACAACATTGGCAAACTTTTTCACTGATGGTTTTGGTTTTGTTTTTCTCTTTGCTGTACAGAAATCAAGTAATAGTGTATTAACATAATGTATGGTATAATAATTATAGGTTGAGACCATTCTATTCATAGACATTTTATTTCCTATTGATATCAGCTAGCATTATAATTCTTCTAATGCCTTGAATTTGTATCAACAAAATCTTACTGCAAACATTATAATGCATGGTTTGCCAATATATAATAGTAAGTAAGATTGCTGTAAATTCTTCAGCAACCCTAGTGTTAGGGAATCTATGGATTGAATTAATTCCTGTAGTAAATTCAATAACTTATCTGAACTTAAAGTAGATGAAGTTGACCATCTCTCTTTCACTATTGAAAATATCACAAATTTACACTGGATTATTTTATTTGTATGCAATTCTCTTTGTAACATTTCCCCCCAAAATTTTTACTTAAAAATAGAAAAAGAACTATAGTCCATAGAAAAGATCTACATCCTGAAGACAACAGGGGCACATCCAACCCTCAAACCCCTTTAAGATGGGGCAACAGGCATGTGTGGGAATGAAAAAATATCCAGGGGTCTAAAAAAACTGCTCCGCAATAGAGCGGAGCAAGGCATGGTTCAAGACCGTGCCTGGAGCCAGTCCTTCAAAACAGATGCTCTGGTTTTGGCCAGAGTGTCTCTTTGGTGTTCCTGCTGCCCCTGGTGCTGTCCAAGGTAAGTTGGGTGGGGGGTTTCATTGGTGTCGAGGGGGGTGAGGGGTGGCAGGAGGTGTGAGGGCATTTGGAGAGTGGGGGGGGGGATGTCCCTGGGGCGGCCGGGGGGTGAAGACCTGGCTCAGATCCCTGAGGCTCACTAGTCCGGCTTTGCACTGGAGCAGGTCGCATGACTCTGGGAGGCACGCACAGGTGCCACACCTCCTAGAGTCCTGTGATCCGCTCTGGTGCAAGGCCAGACTAGCAAGCCACATGGGGCTGGGGCTGGGCCAGGTCCTCACACCACCCATAGGCACAGGAGGCAGAGACAGGAGCCACCCATGCTGACAGGAGCTGGTGTGGCATGTGGTTCCCGCGTGCCATGCTGGGTCCTGCTGTGGCCAGGCCCTTCCTATAGCTTCAGGACCTGGCCCAGTGCGCAGGGACTGCATGGAGCTAAGCCAGGTCCTGCTGGCCCTGGGGCTGCTTGTGCCGCCTGGCAGTTGGGCGATTCCCATAGTTGCTTGTTCTGAATATTTTCATTTGTCAGAAGTAAAGGACTCTAAGGAGACATCTGGATGAGCACAGCTGTGCAGCATGCAGTGCCACAGACCTGTCTGCAGCACAATTCAACATGCATTTAGGCATTTCCTGCACTACTGCCTTGCAGCACAGGGTTGTTGGGTTTTTTTACCTCTTGATATCCAGGGGTCAAAAAAAACATGCAAAAAAAAAGCAGGGCAACACACTTGCAGGCAGAATGCACTGCCAAAGACCGGAGCCTGCCCAGCTGGGGCCATGGTCTGGCTGCCAGCCAGGCTCCAAGCTGCAGGATCAGTGGTGGTTTGCATTACATCATAATTAATTGGTTAAATGACTAAACACTTTTCATATAAAAGTTAGATGGGAAACTTTTTTTTTCTATTAGCCATCCCATAAGAGCTGGAATTAGCTTAGTTTTTATCAAAATATCTGTTTTACAAGGCTATTACAAATCCACTTCTTCTAGAAACGGTGGGTTACAAGTGCTAACTATAGCCTGCCTGATTACAAGCAGAGATTCAGATAGTTAATATGGTATAACCACTAACCAGCTATCCGTAAAGGTCACAATGTGATGCTTTAAATGGGGCACAAAGTATCTTTTCATCTATAAATATGGCTGGAGTTTGGAAGGCAGTTGATTGACCCTCAAGTGTTTTTCAGTATGCAGCTATTCACTGTATAAATCCTGCCAGGAAACTAATACTTAGTAAAGTATTTATTTCAGTTTAAGTAATTGTATACAAAGTTATAGAAATGTGGATATCCAAATCTAAAACCTTTAGGTTCATAACAACCACTCAGCCCAGGACATTACACAAAGCCCTTTGGAGAGAACTGAAAGTCCTTCATTTTTGGTGGACTGGTGTAGGTCCATTGTTCTGAAATATCTACTAATTGAACCAACCAAAATATCCAGCTTTAACTAACAGCAGTTCTAAAACAAGATCAGCAACAATAAAAAGGGGCATATTGCAGGATGTAATATATATATTATCTCTCCCCAAAACTAATAAAACTATACAGTGTAACAGCTTTAACCTCTCTCTCTCCAAACTACAGCTGCTTTTACAAAAGTTATTACCCCTCACCTTGTTTTCTAGTGTTTTCTACCTATTTTTTTTTCTAATTTTAGTGTTTTCAGTCAAAGGTCAAATACTGACTCTAGCAGACCTTGGCGGTCTACCACCCCAGCACCTGGTACCCCTCCCCCGACCTTCCCATGATCCAACACACTGCTGGTTCTTTCTCAGCCCCACTTCCAGTTTCTCACCTGCCTCAACTTTGATGTTATCTTGGTTTGTTGGGGAGGTGGTCCTTGAGGAAAGGAGCAACTTTGTTGGTTCCCCTGAGGGTCAGTTCTGCCTTCATGGCTAGGCACACCCCACTTGGGGCCTCTGCTCTCCTCTGCAAGTGCTGCTTCTTTAGTGGAGTGCTCTTTCAGGCTTCTGAGCACCACTTGGGGCTTCAGCTGTCACATCCTTGGCCCTCTTTTTTCTCTGGTCACATCCTCAGCCTTGACTCATTGTCTAAGACCTCAGTTCCCGAGCATGAGCCCTGACTTGGCAGCAACCCCTCCAGAGCTCCAGTTACACCCCACTAGCCTCAGTCCCTCTTGCTTGGGGATAGCTTCTGTTGCTTAGAGTGGTGAGTGCCACCCAGACACCCCCCACACATGTGCTCCTCCTCCTCCTTTGTATCCACAAGCCTGTCCACCAGTCAAGAAACTCCAATCCAAAACAGCAACCTAATTGGTCCTAACTTAAACATTAACTGTTCTGGGGCTTGAACCTTGATTCCCAGGCTGGCTCACTTACATCCCTCCAGTTCCTGAGTATCTGTCTCTCACTGGCTTGGCTCCTTACAACAAAATCTCTCAAGATGTCTTCATAAGAGTTAAAGCAATGGGTTACTATTTGTTATGGTGTCCTATCTCTCTTATTCACACATAAGCAACATGTACGAAAGAGTCATGGTACAATGTTGGGTAAGAGAGTCAAGTGCTTTAACTCAAACAATAGAGAAGTGGTTATCAACCTTTTTAGACCTAAGGCACCCCTTGGAAAATGCCAGCTCTCAACTTAAACTCTTTTTTTTTTACTACAGAAAAATAATAGAGTAATTATGTTGCAGCGAATTCAGAAGAATGTTTTGACACTGTAGATTCTTATTTGAAATCTCATGGTTTATCTTGTTCATCATATTTAGGGGTCTGTACACCTGCTGGTGTTCGATCTCTGCCCATTCCTTGTTGCGTGGGGAGTGGCATCGTCCCTGCTGGAGGCCTTTGCACTGTCTTCCTCTGTCACAGCTACCAGGGCCTCAAACCTGTTCCCCAGGTGTACCTGGTTTACAATTAAACCATCAGAATCCATGGATGATACATATGTCTATAACAGAATTGGTATATCTTATCCAGTGCATAAAATGCCGTGATGGAAACTATGTGGGTGAAGCCAGACAAAAACTATGCACCAGGATTCCAGGTCTTCCACTTCCTGGATAAATTATGTTCTTATGTAAAAGGGGCATGTAAGCAGTACCACAACTGACTGCATTTTAAAATATGGTCCCTGCTCTTTAGTTTCAAGGCATATTTCTAGGTGTTCACTTACCAGTATGGGTTCTGGGCTCTAGATTCCAAGTGAATGGAGGTGGAAGTCCTTTGCAGTCATGATGACATAGACATCTCTTAGCTCTGGACTAAGGGGTGGGATTTCAGATACAGCCTTGTGGTCAATGTTTTGCAGTGGCTCCCCACTCAACCCAATGCATAACTCCCCTAAGCATTGCTCAGGGAATATAGGGCCCAATTCTGGGTTTTAGATTTTAATCTTGGGGCAAGAATCTGAAATTTAAGGCATTGTAAATTGAGGGTGCTTAGATCCTTTATTATTCTAGCCTATAAATCCCAGGCTTTTCCTTATGATGTATAATACTGAAAATAATTATATATATATATATATATATACATATAACTCAGGTATATATATATATGTGTGTGTGTGTGTGTGTATGTACATTAAACTATATTTATTTTAAACAGGTTCTTTCTGAATGTTTCAGGTCTAGATTGGAAAAAGAATCATCATGAAAGTTAACTTCTCTTACAAATTTTATTTGTCCTTGATATATTGCAAGACCAGTTATTCAATCAGTATTGCAAGACAAGTTCTTTTAGAGCCTTGGGTTTGTCAGGAAAGGAAGGGTGGAGGGGGGAAATGAGATAATGAAATGATGAAAATTTTGAAAACATTTGTCCAGGTTTGGAATAAAGAAAGTTTGGATTTTATCTAAGCTGTTTTGCACATCTCTAATTAGTATTTATTATCATTATCACTTTTTAAATGTAGGGCTAATTGAACCACAATACATTTATAAATCTCAATAGATAACTGCTCTCTGAAGGAACTCTGGTGATATTTTAAGGCATTAATAATCTGCCAGATTTGAACAGAAGCTTATGAAGCATTTGACGTTAACCTTTTTCATTTTAAATTATTATGGTTAAATGGAAAAAACTTTTCTCAGGGGATATTCATTATTAACAGATACTTGAATTAGTATAGATACATGCACATCTCAGAAAAAAAAAACTGTTGAAATCACTATTTTTCTTCTTAGCAACACTGAAGTTTCATAGTATCTGTTTAGCAAATCCATAAAGCTGTAAAATTTGATTAGTAATCCCTTTTCACTCCCTGAATCAGGTATTTGCTGTTTTTTTTTATTATGATCACAAATATTCTCTTTGGACCCAGAGGAAATTAATTCCATATCATTTTGCATAACTAATGCCTAAAACAGGAACATTTTTGGAAATCCTCAGATTTTCAAAAATACTACAGTTATTCTGGCTCATGGAGATGCCATTCTAATCCTATTCTAATGGTTTTGCTTCTTTTTGTCTGTCTGCAGTGTAACTATCTGCACACTGCTTTCAGAGCTTAACAAATCACTTGCCATGAAGGAGCAAAGTTTCCATTAGCTATGATGTATTTAGATATGTATTTTATGCATGAATAAAACAAATGAATCATCTTAATTAATGAAGTGCTATTTTTCCACCTTCTTTTGCCAGCTGCATCTGTCAGGAAAAGATTATAATAGTCACAGGTTATTTGTGGCATGACCAAAGTACAAAAATATTGTGTTTAAGACTGTAAATCTTATTCTTAAATGAGATTTAGAATTTCACCTCATGTATCTCAGCATGTATTATGGCAGAATGGTATGATGTATAAGAATATCTTAAAGAAGGATCATGAACATTTTTCAACACCCACACTTTTATTGGATTCTACTACTGATACAGATAAGAACAGAAATTTTAATTTGGCAAAGAAACTGAGATTTGTTTCACTAGGTAGTCAAGAGTAGTTATTGGGTGCCCATAGTCAGGATTATTGTTTCTAGAAAAAGACGGGTGATTCTCTCTTAGTTAGGAGAGAAATGTGTTGAAAAATCTCATAATATAGAGCTGAAATAGTTCAGAATCTGGAAGAAAAGGGTATACCTATATGTAGACAAATAAGACCCCTACCACTAGGGATAGAAGTGCTGTGACAGAATATCCTCAAAGATTCATCACTGCA
Organism: Alligator sinensis; assembly: GCF_000455745.1. NCBI lineage: Eukaryota > Metazoa > Chordata > Crocodylia > Alligatoridae > Alligator > Alligator sinensis. Next base: position 186,051 of record NW_005843260.1, on the reverse strand, counting down.
TGAGTGATTTAATTATGAATCTGTAAATTGGTAAGCATAGCACTTACTTTAAAGTAAAATACCTATAAAAATAGTTTATCCATCAAGTTATAATAAGCATAAACACAAACACTGGTTCCAAGACCTTCTTTTAAAACAGTTGATTAAACAGAGAGAAATGATTTTTTAACACAATCAACCTACTGCCATTTTCTGATTTGGGCTATTTGATAACACCATTTTTAAAGGAGTAGCTTTACAATTATAGATTAATTTACAAATTCAAAATCATAAACCACACATGGTAAACACATAATTCACATAACAAATATATCTTCATTTTAGTGGTGGGACTCCACCCATGACTGGACCACGGGTATAAATGGCTATACACTGTACAGGAGAGATCAAATAGAGAAAAGGGGCGGGGGCATAGCTCTCTAAGTCAAGGAGAGCTGTGCGTCCCTGCAAGCTGACCAGGGTGGATGGCTGGAGACCCTCTGGGTTAAAATCCTTGGGGAACACAGCACAGGAGACACAATTTAATAAATTTCATAGACATTAAGGCTGGAAGGGACCTCGGAAGATCATCGAGTCCAGCCCCCTGCCCAAAGGGCAGGAAGTCAGCTGGGGTCATAGGATCCCAGCAAGATAAGCATCCAGTAATGGATGTAGACAATGGTGGGAGTCTACTACAGACCTCCCACCCAAAGTCAAGAGCTTGACCAGGATTTTGCCAGGGAATTGGCTGAGGCTGCATGCTCCAGATTCATGGTTGTCATGGGAGACATCAAGTACCCAGACATCTCATGGGAAGAGCACTTGGCTAAATCTGAACGGTTGCAAAGCTTCCTTTCCTGCTTGGATGACCTCTATCTGACACAAGAGGTCTATGGGCTAATGAGAGGTAAAGCGCTGCTTGACCTGGTACTGGCAACTGGGAATGACCTAATCAATGACCTAATGATCAAAGAGAAGCTGCGTGACGGTGACCATGAGCTGATCATCTTCACTGTCTGCTGTAAAGCTGGCAAGTCAATCAGCAATACAGAAGTCCTTGACTTCAGGAAAGCCGACTTTGACAAGCTCAGGAGGTTTGTCAGGGAGGCCCTAAGGGACCACAACCCCAAGGGAGGGGAGCTCAGGAAGAGTGGTTGCTCCTCAAGGGAGCGATTCTCGATGCACAAGCTAATAGTAACTAAATCCTTGGATGATGATGTCGCCATGGACGTAGTCTTTCTAGACTTTAAGACACTGTCTATCACCCGATCCTCATCAATAAATTAAGTGACTGTGGCATTGATGCCTACACAGTTGGATGGGTAAAAAAATGGCTGATGGGGCGCACCCAGAGAGTAGTGGTGAACGGGTTGTACTCAACCTGGCAAGATGTGAGCAGTGGGGTACCCCAGGACTTGGTCCTTGGGCCTGCACTGTTTAACATCTTCATCAGCGACTTGGACAACGGGGTGGAAAGCATGTTGTCCAAGTTTGCTGATGACACTAAGTTGTGGGGTGAGGTGGACACACTTGAAGGGAGAGAGAGGCTGCAACTAGATTTAGACAGACTACAAAAATGGGAATATGAGAATAGGATGGGGTTCAACATAGATAAATGCAGGGTGCTACACCTTGGGAGAAGGAATCTACAGCATATATACAGGCAGGGGAGTTCCTTTCTTGAAAGCACAGAGCTGGAAAGGGATCTTGGAGTCATTATTGACTCCAAGATGAACATGAGCCACCAATGCCAGACCGCAGCCATCAAGGTCGGCCATACCTTGTCATACATCCAAAGATGAATCTTAAGCCATTCCAGAGAGGTGATACTCCCCGTCTATGCGACTTTGGTCAGACCACAGTTGGAGTACTGCGTCCAGTACTGGGTGCTGCACTTCAAAAGGGATGTGGCCAGCCTGGAGAGAGTTCAGAGGAGGGCCACCCGCTTGGTGAGAGGGCAGCAGGACAGGCCCTTTAAGGAGAGACTGAGGGACCTGAACCTGTTCAGCCTTAACAAGAGGAGGCTGAGGGGGGACCTGGTGGCTGCTACAAACTCATCAGGGGAGATCAACAGCAAATAGGTGGAGCCCTTTTCTCCCCATCACCACCTGGGGTGACGAGGAACAATGGTAATAAGCTGATGGAGAACAGGTTTACGTTAGAGATTAGAAGGCAATATTTTACAGTTAGGGTGGCCAAAATCTGAAACCACCTTCCCAGGGAAGTGGTCCTCACCCCTACCTTGGGCAAATTCAAGAGGAGGTTGGACGATCACCTGTCTGGGGTCTTGTGAACCCAGCATTCATTCCTTTCTGTGGCAGGGGATCAGGCTAAATGATCTGTTCAGCTAGCTACTCCTGACCCTCCTGACCCTAGCTACTATGAAATAGGGCCACCTATAAGTTTATCAGGGGTGTTCACCAGGATCTGGGATGACAAGTTTAAATGGTTATAAATTCCAGCAAGACCACTTCAGGCTGGACATAAGGAAGAATTATTCACTGTCCGAGCCCCCAAGGTCTGGAATAGCCTGCCACCAGAGGTGGTTCATGCACCTACATTGAATACCTTCAAGAGAAATTTAGATATTTATCTTGCTGGGATCCTATGACCCCAGCTGACTTCCTGCCCCTTGGGCGGGGCTGGACTCGATGATCTTCCGAGGTCCCTTCCAGCCCTAATGTCTATGTAATCTATAAAATCTATGAAATGGCTTCAGTAAAAGTTGACTTCCCAGTAGCAGAGTAGTAAATCACTGGAACAGAATACCCAGAGAGGTTGTGGAATCTCCAACCTTGGAGGTTTTTAAGACCCTACTAGATAAAGCCTCGGCTGGGATGATCTAGTTGGGGATGGTCCTGCTTTGAGCAGGGGACTAGATTAGATGCCTACCTGAGGTCCCTTCCAACCCTAATTTTCTGTGATTCTAAAGTTATATATTGTCCACTGTGCTGTCCTCAGTTCACATGTTCCCATTAACACTATTTTGAGCTATGAATGAAGATCAGATTCTGTATAAAGTCCTTAAAGCAAGGGACAACTAAACATTTACCTTTTTTTGACTGACTTTCACATAAGTGGGAGTGGCTGGATGCTCAGATACATCAATTTCAAGCTTGATTTGGCACAAAAGTTAGGTTATCTGAATTAGGGGTGGGAGAGCAGGGCAACAGCCTCAGGAATTGACTTAGTGAGGGTACTAGAATGGAGGTGTCCCTTCCTCTCAGAATGGAGTTTGACCTGCCACAGTGGTAGCAGCAACCATGGAGGTGTCCAAGTTGGAGCACTTTTGTGCTGGCCTACTGTAGTTGCCCCTTCTTTAGCTGCTGCATTCTCTGATGCCTATTGCCAGTGATAAGAGCAATCACTGGCAGTCGATGGAGACAATTGGCAGCAGTAGCTTGAGTAGGGGGACTTGAGAGTGCCTGACTTCACTAAGGTGGGGTGTAAACCTACCAGGTTTGGAGATGTTGGTCCACAGCACAAAACTTCCTACAAACTTACACCTCTAAGAATACCATAATTCTACCCACCCTTAACTTGAACTCATGTTGGTTCTGAACTAGCAAGTGAGTTAATTTGCTTGTGCTGGTAAAACGTATTTCTATAAAGGAAATAGTCTGCACCAAATTCATAAGCAATAATGCAGAGACATCTATAGACTCCAGTGCCCTTGGATCAATGCTTGGAAAAACTTATCTTGAAATATTGCTTTCACTTCAGAAGTCTCTATTAGCAGGACTATATTGACTAGAAATAGACTAAAATCAGTGGGCAATGCTATGTTGATAAGACTGAAAAGCTTGTGAACTCATTTGGGTTTCAATAACTTATTTTTAATGGGAAACAACAATTTGAAAAATGAAAAAAGTAAATTGAATAATTTAAAACAAAATATTTTGATTTTGATTTTTGAACAATTTGATGAATCTGAAATGTCCTTCAATTTAATTAAAAATAATAATAGTGACAATAAAGTTTGAAAGTGCTCCATTCCCCACCCACCCTATTCTCTCCTCCCACAAAAAAATGTGCAGTTTATTGTCAAATGAAAAGGTTCACTTGTCCTACACTAAACTAGTTTTAACTTTTCAATGTAAAATAATAATAATAATAATAATAATAAGGCACTTAAGGACTTTATCTTTTCGGAATTGTCTGAGAAATATAAAATTTGTTAGAGTCACACCATCAGAAAGGTATTAGAAAAGAACAATTAAAATTGGCCTGGCTGATTTTATTTTGGCCACAAAATGCACATCCACACACGCAAGCCTGTGTGCTTTCAGCAGCTCAAATAAAAGTGGGTCAAATTTGAGCTGTGGCTTTTTGCCTCGGGGCATGTGCTTGGACCTGCACTTTGTTGTGGAGCAAATTGTTCCACTTGGGGCAAAATAACCCTGTCTGGCTCCTCCTAGATCTGCAGCCACAGGAAGCAAAAGCCGAAGGCCAGCACCTGTGCTGTCCCCAGCAGTATATAAAGCTGCCCTGTTCTGTCCCCATTAGTACAAAAAGATGCTCTGTTAAGCAGTTATGGGCTACTTGCTCTCAGGAGCTTCTGGGGCCCAGTCAATTAGTACCTGAGGTCACTACCCCTTGTACCAGCTGGACTGCTAAAGAAGCCCTGAGTGTTCCTTGAACCCTTTATCATAGAAGTAGGGTTGGAAGGGACCTTGTAGATCTTCAAGTCTGACCCCCTGCCTGGGCAGGAGGGAAACTGGGCTCAAGTGGCCCCAGCCAGGTAGGCATCGAGCCGCTTCTTAAAGACCCCCAGGGTAGGAGCCAGCACCACTTCCCTTGGAAGTTGGTTCCAGATCCTAGCCGCCCTAACTGTGAAGTAGTTCCTATGGATGTCTAATCTAAACCTACTCTCCAACAACTTGTGGCCGTTATTCCTTGTTATACCAGGGAGCGCTAGGGGAAACAAGGTCTCCCCCAAACCCTTCTGGTCCCCCCTAGTGAGTTTATAGATGGTCACAAGGTCCACCCTCAGCCTTCTCTTGTGAAGGCTGAACAGGTTCAGGTCCCATAGTCTCTCATTGTAGGGTCTGCCCTGCTGTCCCTGGATCATACGGGTGGCCCTCCTCTGGACCCTCTCAATGTTGTCCACATCCCTCTTGAAGTGGAGTGCCCAGAACTGGACACAGTACTCCATCTGTGGCCTGACCAGTGTCGCTTAGAGGGGGAGGATCACCTCCTTGGCCCTACTTGAGATGCACCTGTGGATGCACAATAAGGTCCGGTTAGCCCTGCCGACCATGACCTCGCACTGTCGGCCTATGTTCATCTTGGAGTCAATAAAGACTCCAAGATCCCTTTCTGACTCCGTGCTCTCAAGAAGGGAGTTTCCCACCTTATAATTGTGCTGCTGGTTACTACTGCCCAAGTGCAGCACCCTGCACTTGTCCATATTGAAACGCATCCTGTTTTTGTTAGCCCACCCTTGCAACCTATCCAGGTCTTTCTGCAGTCTTTCCCTCCCTACTAGCATGTCCACCTCACCCCAAATTTTGGTATCATCAGCAAATTTGAACAGGTTGCTTTTCACCCCATCGTTCAAATCACTGATAAAGAAATTGAACAGTGCGGACCTAAGGATCGAGCCCTGGGGGAATCCACTGCCCACTTCCCCCCAGGTCAAATATGACCCATCCACCACCACCCTCTGAGTACGACCCTTCAGCCAATTAGCAATCCATCTGACCGTGTAGGCATCTATGCCACAGTCACCTAGTTTTTTAATAAGGATGGGGTGGGAGACAGTGTCAAAGGCCTTGCTGAAGTCCAGAAAGACTACATCCATGGTGACATCTGCATCCAGTGCTTTTATAACCTGATTGTAAAAGGCAATCGGGTTGGTCTGACATGACCTGCCCCTAATGAAACTGTGCTGGTTGCCCCTGAGCATCATCCCCGATGCCGGCCCATCACAGATGTGTTCCTTGATGATCTTCTCAAAGAGTTTCCCCAGGATTGTGGTAAGACTGATGGGTCTATAGTTGCCCGGGTCCTCCCTTCTCCCTTTCTTAAAGATGGGGACCACATTGGCTATCTTCCAATCATCTGGCACCTGGCCCAAGCACCACAAGCACTCATAAAGCCGTGACAAGAGCTCAGCAATAACCCCTGCTAGCTCCCTCAACACCCTGGGGTGGACAGCATCTGGACCTGCTGACTAACACGTTCAGCCCCTCCAGAAGCACTGTAACCTGGGCCTCCTCAACCTTAGGTCTTGAGGCATTCCCCTCGAGTCTGTCTTGAAAGACGGTGGGGGAGTCCCGGTCCCTGCACAAGAAAACAGAGGTGAAGAATTTGTTAAAGATGTCTGCCTTCTCCTCTGGTGCAACCACCAGATTGCCCAGCGCATCTTGTAGGGGCCCCACATTTCCAGGTGTCTTCTTCATCCACCCAATATATTTGAAAAAGGACATATATATATATAGGTGTCTTCTTCATCCACACAATATATATGAAAAAAAACATATATATATATATATATATATATATATATATATATATATATTTGAAAAAGTATATTTATATACTACAGCAGTGGGCGCTGCTGCCTGGCTGTGACCTGCTGCACACCTGCCAGACCCGTATGGGGACTGCAGAGCCAGTAGAGGCATCTGCCTGTCTGGGCCAGCTGCCAGTGGGCTATTGTTGCAGAGTTGGCCTTTGTGCGGCACTACTACCATGTGTGCCCCTGCTAAGCCATCTGGGCAGCTATCACCTTGAAGGTGTTCCAGGTTTGGTGGCCTGCTTTGAATTATCAATGCATATCCTCTTGGCCCCAATTTTCCAGGAGGTCAGCCACAGCCAGCTGTATCCAAGGTGCCAGCTCTGAGCAGCCAGGGTCCTGCCACTGGCCTCCCTAGCAGGAATTCTGCTGTTCCCTGTTGGAAAACAGAAAAATCTCTGATAAAAAAAAAAAAAAAATCCCAAAATCACTCTGCAAAATACCCCAAAATCCATGTTCCTCTACAATTAAAACAAAAGACCACTATAAAGAGAAAGAGAGAGAGTGAGACAGAGACATTGATCATTTGGGTGTAACAGCCAGAATCAGAGGGATTATAAGCAATAAATATGTGCTTCTTGGAGGCATTTGGTATTTTGCCTAAACAGGTAATATTTGTTAATATAAAGTTTGTAAATTTGTAAACTGCAAATGTAACTTGTCTGTCATAAGTTTAACCAAAATGATAAATTAACTGTTCCTGGAACTGACTGGGCCCCAGAGGCAAAGCTGTAGCTGTGAGATTAGCTGGCCTAATGTTTTTTTGCTCAGGGCTCAGCCTTAGCGATAAAAACTGGATCTAACTGCTTGGCACACCCAACATATTCCAGGAAAGCATATCCCAAGAAAGCATATTCAACTGAAGCCTAAAGGGGTTGGGATTTAGGCGGAGTGATGTCAATTTCAAACCTAACGGGGCTGCATCATAATTTGCTTATCGGATAAACCCAAGTGTGGGTAGTAACCTTTTATGATAATTTAAACACCTTTCAATCCCATAGGGTAACAGCTATAGGACAACGTTATGAGTGGCCCTGAGGCCAACAGATTAACATAAGACTAGGTATAAAAAGCACGTGCATCAGGTAACCAGCAGGAAGGATGGAACAGAATGGTCATTTCTGTTCCATGACCGGACCCCAGACTCCCGGTTTGAGTGAGGATTGGATCCTGATCAAGGGATCTTCCCCGGCAATCCCTCTGACAGCATGAAATGGGTACGCCTGACCTCACTGGAATCACTTGGTGTGTAACTGGAATTGAGGGACTATCGATAAGTTGTCAACCCATGTCTGTCTATCTGTTATTTTGAACAGCCCAGTGGCTAATACCCTTGCAGTGTCCAGATGGCCTGTGACAGATTGATCTATCTATCTATCTGTTGTTATTATTTACTATTAGCTCTTTAATACTGTATTATCTGCTTATCACATTTATCTTTCTGTTAACTGTTGTGTGTGTGTTAAGCTATAATAAATTTGCCTTTATTTCACTCCCAACTTTGCCTTCTCAATCCGAAACTGAATCAAACAGTCCAGTTGGCTTGTGATAAAATTGGTACACTCACAGTGCCCAGCTGGCCTATGACAGTTGGGCAAGGTTTTATTGATGTACCTAAAGTGTTAAAGCAATTTGGAAAACTACCAGTGTCTCTATCATAATAATTAAGTGAACTCTAAATAAATGTTTCATGAATTCATGAATGCATTAATATATATTTTGCTGCCCCCCACAGGAGCTATGGTCCTCCTCAGGGACTATGGCCTCCCCATAGGGGTTACACTCCCTCAGAGAGGGCATGCCCCCCCCCGCCAGGGGCCCCCCCCCAGTCCCCTCTGCCCCCCCAGCCCCCCATGGCTGCCCCCCCCCCAACCCCAGTGTCTGGCACTTAAAAAAAAAATTAAAAAGCATCTATTTACTGAGCAGGGGCTGTGGGGACTCTGGAGCCTCCTGACAGAACCCCCCCCCCCGGGCAGCACAGGGCAGTGAGGAGCAGCAGGGCCTGGGCTGGGGCTGCTGGTGCTGTCACCCAGCCCTGCACTGTGAGAGCAGGGCCCCAGTGACTTTGGTGGCAGCTAGAACTGCTGGTAAGTGCCTGGTAGGGGTTAGTTTCCACCCCCCGCACCCCATGCTGGGAGGCAGGGATTGGGGGGGCTCAGAAAAGGGATTGGGAGGCTGGGCTAGCAGGCAGAGTTGGCGGGGTCACCCCTATGGTCCCCTTCCCCCTCCTCCAGCCCCCTGACCCATTATTTACCAGCAGTGGAGCCTGGGTCCAGCTCCCTGCTGTTGGCAGTCTGCCTGCCCTGCATGAGCAGGCAGTGTGCTTCAGCACCAGGGTGAGGGCTAACCATAGAGATGCTCTGGCAGCCAGCACATCTCTATGGAGGACCCAGCCTCCAGTTGCCCTGCTTTTTATCTGTGCAGGATTTTTCCCTGCCCCACTTTTTCTCTGTGTGGGATTTTTGACCCCTGGATATTCTTGGGTCTAATTTTGCCCCTGTGCTGAAAACTTGCAGCACAGGGAACATTTTCTCATTCCTGTACATGCCTCTTTCAGAATCTCAAAGGAGGCTGAGACGCTGCAGGAAGCATGTGCAGGCCCATCTGGATGTGCCCAAAGAGGACAAAAATGAATGTCATAATAATATATAGTGTAACTAGAAAGAATGGAATAAAATTTTGAAAAGGGTTAAAATGAGAGAGAAAGAGAGAGAGAAAAGATTGAAAAATATTCTTTCAAGGGAAGTGGCAAAAACTGTATTGATTATATTGGATATCGGTTATACAGATAAAAGAAAAATATACAACAATGAAAAACGTTTGTGGCGGACAGGTGAACTTGTTGACCTAGTAAATCTTTTACTCCAATAAGGTCTAGAATGTATGGAAGCTTGATGGAAATTTATAGTTCTTTTCTATAAGGAATGAAAAATATAGCAATAGGTCCACCCATTACTCTCTCCCCATAATCACAGAAAATGAATCATATAAGAATAAGCCCTTCAGATCCCTTGTATACCATTGGTCAGCAACATTTTTGGGCAGAGTGTCAAAAACTTGCAACCTCATCTTGTAAGTTGTTGGTTTGCCAAGGACAGAAAGCAGCGGAGCCATGAGGGGCCCACTCCTTGTTGTGGTAATATAGCCCTGGTCCTTTCCCCCCCATTCACACTGAGATGCTCATGCCAAGCAGCAATGCCTTTGCATTCCATGCTCTGGCACCTGAACCAGGAATTGGCTACCCCTGATCTATATCATATGCTCAAAATGAAACTTAAATACATTTTTTTCTAACCAGTATGTCATGACTTATTTTATGCAGAATATGTTCACTTTTTCAGACTCCATGGGCATGTCTAAACATGCAATTAGTCACAATTAAATTTATTGCACATTAGCTTAATGCACCATAAGCAATTTTTGGCAGGTGTCTACATGCACAGCATCTGGCATTAAATTTACTGCCAGGTCCTTCCAGCCCTGCCATGTTGCCCTCTGGCCACCAGAGGGAGCTCCAACCTCAGCCCCAGCTGCCAGCACTTGGCAGCCATTTCTGAAGCCAGAATCAGCTGCCAGCACTTGACAATCCTCTTTAAAACACCTCCCCCACACTATGATCTCTGGGCAGCCACTACCAGTGCTGAGAGAAGCAGCGTGTCACTGACACAGGCATCATGGGGCAGCTCTGCTTCTGCCCCACCTGCAGTCCTCAGCTATAGCTGCCCTAGCCCCTGTACATGGCACCTAGGAATGGGGACCCCAGATCCTCCTGGCTGCCTCAATTGTCTTGCTGGCCCACCACCATCACTGGCACCTGGCTTATGGCCATCCCACTCTGCCTGGCTCCCCCATACAGTTACCACTTGGCTGACCACTGCTTGCCCTCACAGAGCCCTCACCGCTATACAGCTGCTGCCACCAGCCATGATGACAAGGGGCTCCAGGAGACCACCATTGGAGCTGATGTTGCCATCCTGGCCCTCCAGCCCCACTGCCTCTCGGCCTGCCATGCCAGCTGGGACTGGTGGCAGCACTTGGTACAACACAACTGGGATGACAAGAAGTGGGTTGACACCTTTAGGATGACCCAGGCCACCTTTGTGATCTGCTTCATCAGCTTCAGTCTCACTTTGAGTGTGAGGACACTGGCATGCACCAGGCCCTGTCCACTGACACCCATCTGGCCCTGGTGCTGATCAAGTTGTCTACTCCCTGAGGTATGTGGGGTACCTGTTTGGGGTGGGCAAGGCCACCATTGTCGATGCTCTTCTTGAGGTGTATGGCACCATCCATGATATGCTGGGGGACACAGTCCTCTGTGTCCATGACCCCTAGGTGATGGTTGCAGGGTTCCATGCACTGGGGTTCCCCCAGTGCATTGGGGCCCTGGACAGGATCCACATCCCGGTCACTTGCCCATCCCACACAGACAGGCCCTACCATAGCTTGAGGGCGTTCAACTTGGTGGTCCTCCAGGCAGTTGTTGATCACCAGGGGAACATCACCCATGTCAGCGCTGGCTTGGTGGGCAATGCGCATGATGCATACATATTCAGGAACTCTGGACTTGGCACACTCATGGAGAGTGAACACCTCATGCCGGGAGTGGAGGACCTATAGCTGGGCTCCTTCATTATCAAACCCCTCCTTATCAGGAATCCAGTGTATCTGCTACTACAATGGCTGATGAGGCCTTACACCAGCCCCCTGGAGCCCCACAAGTCCCATTTTAATCACTGCCTCAGCCAGACCGATGCCCTTGTCAAGTGTGCTTTTGGCTGCCTCAGAGGCCACTGGTTCCTTTATGTTCCTCCTCAAAGTGGCCAAGAGAAACCTCTCCCAGATCATCATAGCAGTATGTGTGCTGCACAGTATTGTCATGGCTTGTGGAGGGTTGGTCAGGGAGGCCTGGGCAGAGAAAGCATGCTGGGAGGTGGTGGCCTGGTGGTGGGAGCATGACCTGCATGTCCCTCCTGGGTGAGGCCCCAGGCAAACTGCACACCTGTCAGCAGGATCCAGGCCACCAGGTGTGGGTGGACCACCTGCTGGAGCTCTCCCAGCTCTAGCCCACCTGCCCCACTGCCCAAAAACCTCTACCGCCTGTCCACTCCCAATACCACTCTCAGGGCAGGCATGTGTTTCAGAAAAAAAAACAAAAAACTTTATTCCCCACACACCCACCCCCATGCCTCCCCCCTCAACACATGGAACCCTCTTGTCTCTCCCTCCCCAAAACACAACCCCCTCCCTACTCTCCCACAACCAACAGAGCTCCCTCCCCGCTTCCTCCCCAACAACCACAGCTCCTCCTCCACCTTCCCCACCCACTAACAGTAAATAACCCTCTACACAATGTCAAAACTATTTACAAGAGTCATAGTCTGTCAGTGAGTGCTGGAGTGGGGGGCTGTGGGGTGGAGGCATCTAGAGGCTGAGCTTAGGGCCAGTTGGCCAGCATCCCAGCTTCAGGCCATTCCACCATGGTCCAGGGGCCATGGTGACCATGGCAGGAGGTGGGCTTGTCCTGCTGTGACAGTCGACAGAATTTCCCAAGAGCTGATAGCTCCCCCTCTGGCTGCCCAAGTGCAGGGCCAGCATCCCCTTGCAGTGCTGTGCCTGGTACCTCCCTGTTAGGGTGACTATATTTGGAACTTGGGGAGCAATGGATTTGCAGCTGAATACAAGGCTATAGCCTGTGGCCTAGCAAAGCTGCTAACCACAAGGCAGAAGGATATATTAAAAGTAACATTGCAGGATGCTTAGGCAAGCATTTTCCTAATAACGTGATAGTGTTGTAAGATATATAGCTCATTGTGTAAGAAGAACAGGTTACAGACCACTGGCTATCATTGGGAGATAAGCAGAAGCAAGACCTTAGAGATGGTAAAGAAATCAGCAAGAAACTGTAATTGACTGAAAGAAGCTGGGGTCAGGGTCTTATGCATGTGCTCATAGCAAAAAGACATGTAAATAAGTGAAATGCATGGGTAATTCCATGCTAATGAAACAAACAGTAAACAGAGGCAGAGCTTGAGATAGGAGGGAATATGGGTGGCACAAAGGAGGGAAAAAGGTGTAGTAAATGCTAATGAGTATGAACCAAAGTGTATAAATGTAGAAAGAACTAATGTTCAGGGTGGCTCCCCAGTTTGTTGGAGCTACTCTGAAGCTGTCTCTATTTTGAATAAAGCTATTGGCGAGCAATGTGTGAAGGTGATGCATAATAGCATTGATCCGTTGTCTCCCTAGTCATTGGGTACTGCATGGAGTCGAGGTCTAACACTCCTGGTCTTCCTTGAGCACATGGCATGGGGGTGAGTGGTGAGGCTGGACCCAGAATGGTGATGGGGATCTGGATTGGGAGCCAGCCCTGGAACTCCTGCAGGCAGGAGGTGCTGCAGGACCTCCTCCCAGGCAGGGGTCTTCTGCAGGGTGCTGGATGGCTGCCAGGAGTCCTTCAGGGCAAGGGCCAGGGGCCAGGAAGTGGGGGTCATCCACATGAATGCCAAGCCCAGGACGGTGTCCAGGGTCCAGCGGTCATCATCCTTGGCCTCCACTGCCTGAGTCTGGATGGCCACTTGCTGCCTGGGCAGCTCAATACACTCCTGCTCCAGGGCCTCCATGACAGCCCAGTGCTACCACTGTGCCTGATCCTGTGTGTCATCCCGGGCAGTCTTCCAGGTGATGTCTTCCTCCTGCTAGGCTTGCTTCTATGACTCCTGCTCCTCCACCACCACCAGCAGCTGCTGGAGCAGGAGGGGCAGATCTTAGGTCCACTGCTGGCACAGCTGGTGCATGCAGTGGGCTCCAGCTCTGGGTGGCAGTGTGGGGAGCCCACACCCACATTGGGGCCTGTGGCATCTCCCCCATGTCCAGATGTTGGCCCCGCAGAGGCAAGGGACAGAAGCCTTTTGTGAGAGTTAGCAGCATTTCAGAGATAAGATGCTCTGCACAAGAGTCTGTGTGTTGCCTGGCTTCAGATTGGGGGTCAGCCATGCACAGGTGCCCAGCAACCATGGTAAATCTGGCTAGGAAAGCCCAGGCCCAGGCAACCACTGGCCAAACTCCGCATTCCAGCTTGCTCCCCTGGGGCTGGTGGGCTGCTGGCTGCTGGTCGCAGACAGCCTGCCTCCCCTGCCCTTTCCCAGGGTGGGACAGGCCAGATTGACAGACCAGGTTGCTGGCAGCACCTGCTGTAATGTGTCCAGACCCCACTGCCTCCCCTCTCCCCCTGCAGGCCACCTGCTTTGCTGTGCTGCCACCCAGCCCATGACACCCAGGCTCGGGGTTTATGAGGCTTCCAGATAACTGGGGTGAGAGGATGGCTGCACCCCCACCCTCCCTACTGGGGGCCACTCTGGAAAGGCACCCTGGAGATGGCTCTCCCTGTGCCACCACTGCACCCTGAGTATGTCCTTGCTGCATGTGCCCTGGGTAGTGCATAATGAGCTGTTTATGCAGTCTGAGGGGTGCCTGAACCACTATGCCCTGCTGCTGCTGCTGATCCTTCTGGCATCCTAGGAATACCTGCAATCCTGGCTTGGGACCCTGAGCTATAATGGCAAGGGGGCAAGCCTGGGCTTCCCCACAGCCTCCACTGCTGCCTGGAGAGCTACCTGTGATAGTGCTATATGTCCCTGCCCCCCCACTTCTGAGGACATCGCCACCAGGAGTGATGTCTTCCTTGGGGTATGAGAGGTCCGTGGCCACCTAGCTGGGGAACACAGGATGCTGAATAAAGTTTTGAAGTGTGTACCACCTCTCTGTGTGCTGGGGAGGGAGGGGGAACCCAGGGCCAGGGGAGTGTGGGTGGGCTGGGTGGGGAGGAAAGGAAGGAGCCATGGCTGGGGCTGGGGTTGGACCTGGGGCTAGGGGAAGGGACTTGGAACAGGGGCAGGGATAGGAATTTGGGCTGAGAGGGCCCTCCCTCCACTGCAGGACTTACCGTGTGGTCAGTGCTGGTGAGGCTGGTGGCTCGGTGCAGGCTGCCCCATCAGTGACGGCATCCAGCTTTGACTGGTGTCCACGGCCCACTGTGTGCAGTGGACCAGCACCCAGTAGGGGCTCCCCCCAGGAGCAGCTGGCATTTCTGGCACTCAGCAGTGTTATGGCTGGCCACTCCTTGTGATGGGATCTGGGTCTGTGGAAATGGAGAAACAGTGACTGGCTAGGGCTTCCCAAGCTGCTAGTGGGTGCATCAGCTGGGGAGGTGGGCAGGGCAGGGCACTGAGCACCCAAAGGCCCCTCCTCTGGTGATGTGGCACCTGAGGGGTCAGGGTGGGGCAGAGGCTTGGGCAGGCCACCGCTGGAGATGAACACTGTGGGGTTATGGCATGGGTTGCAGGGTGTCAAAATCTTGATCAGTTGTCATATAGAGGGCATGGTCTTTCAGGCACAACCAGACTGATGATTGTTGTCAGTCATGGCTGCCCACTGTGCCTGCAAGGCCTCGATCTTTATGAGGCACTGCCACGCCAACCAGGAGTGCCCTTGCTCTGCATCCCACCTGACAGGGCCTCATAAATGTGGGTGTTCAAGTGCCTGCCCCACACAAACTGCCTCTGCACCTCCACATCACCCCAGAGTGCCAGAAGGTCATATATCTCCTCCTGGCTCCAGTTGGAGCCCCAGGTGGAAGGCATGCACACGTGGGCAAAGCTGGGCCTTGACAGGGAGGATGAGGATGATATTGTTGGTCCTGGTGTTGCTAACCATGGACAGTAGCCATCAATGGCCAGCACAGGAGCATGGCCAGGGATGGGAGCTGCATGGCAGAGGCAATGGCCCACAGCACCTGCAAACACAAGACAGGCAGGTGGGGGCGAGCAGAGGTAGAAGGTGCTGGCTGTGCTGCCAGATGCAGCCAGCCAGCAGCCCTGAGGAAATATCAGGGCTGGCCAGGGGGTGCAACAGCCTGCAGTCCTTTGCAACACTCACCTGTGGACAAGCAGCAGCTGTGGATAAATGACAGGACAGGCAGAGGCTGCCTGTGTCCTGTCCAGGGGGGCACACAGGGCCTGCAGTGCTCCTAGGGAGTAGAACAGCCTTGTCAGGACTCCTGTGCAGCATTCCCCAGGGCACAAAATGGCTTTTGGCTTTTATAGCCTGCAGCTAGGGGCTGCCACAGAGGCAGCCCACACTGAGGGAAGAGAGGTGGCCATCCAGGAGCCTTAGTGCTGGGTTCAGGCCGGCCCCCTTGTAGCTGGACAGACCCAACATTAAACTTAGTTCTGGGTAGGGCTGTGCAAAATTTTGCCAGCTGTTTTATTTTGACACTGTTTTGACTCATTTCAAACTCGAAACAGAGACATTGAAATGAAGTGAAGGGCTTCAAAACAGCCTCAAAATGAAATGAGGGCAGTTGAAACAATTCAAAAGTTTCAAAACATTTTGAGTTTCAAAGCTGAAGTTGGGCTTGCCTGCAGAGAAACAGGAAGTAAGGAGAGGGAGAGGGAAGAGGGGTGAAGCCTGCTCTGATATTGACTGTGACAATTTGGCTGCCTGAGATGCTGCTGGTGCTACTGTGCTGCTTACTAAGTTATTAACTGTTGTTATTTAAAGTGGTGGACCAGACTGAGGCTATAGGAGAGGAGGAGACCTCATTGGGGTACACTACCATGTTGTGTAAAGCCCCCAGCACCAGTGAGGGTGCTCCTTAACACACGCACACAGTCACACATGTCACAAGTTTTGTTTGTCAGCAGTTTGAGGTACAGTTTCCCAGAAACCCCTGTACATATCTCCTTTAAACTTGGCAGGCTTCATGGCCTCAGAAAGGGCTACCATGCCTGCCGTTTTCACCCCTCCCCCCCCGTGCCTTCACACTTACAAGTGACATGAGGCTTGCTTTCAAGATTTGAGGTGCAGTTTCCCAGAAACCCCTATACCTGTCTCCTGGAAACTTGGCAGGATTCATGCCCCAAGTAGGGGCTACCATTTTTGCTGTTTTCATCTTGTTTTCCAAAAAATGACAAAGTTATAGGCAGTATCATGCTTCCCCATTATAGCCTATGGGCAAAACATCAAACCAGCAAAACAGGTTCGATGAAACAAAACAGAACAATCTGCTTTTATTAAAATCTTCTGTTGTGTGTTCCAGTGCTTCAGAAATAACATAATTTATGATTATTGGTAATAGAGGTGTTAACTATTTTGTTTTTATATACAAGTGGGAAGATTTTGATGGTAATTTTGTATTTTCTTTATAATGCGGTTAATGGGTTTATACAGTACACTAAGGCTAGGTACAGATATTCAAAAAGTCTGAGGTGGAATGCAGTTTTCCGTAAGTGACCTAGGTTAGATTGGTAGTTATGCAGTTTTCTGTAAGTGACCTAGGTTAGATTGGTAATGAATAGAAAACAGGTTTGCCCTTTGGTGAGTGGGCATGCAGGCTGCCTGCATTGGCTGAAGCTGGCAGGTTGGGGGTCTCTCTTGCATACTTCCCAGCAGACTTTGCAGGCTTCTCAGAGTGCTGGAGATTGCTGAGTGCAGCCAAGGACCTAGCTGATTGGCTGCCGGGTACAGGCAAGCACACCCCTAAACCTGCTTGTCCTGGCTTGGATACTCAGTGCCCCACTTCCCTAGTATCTGGGACCCTGTAGCTTAGTACCTAAAAAGCCTTGCAGTATCCCAGGTTCCCATGGCCCAGATACCTGCCATAATTGACCAAGTTGTGGAGGTCACCAGGTTGCCTTAGTGCAGGCCCAGTCCTGAAGTTCTGCCCCCTTCCACTTTGACCAGCTGCCTGTACTAGCTCCTGCTGGGGTGTGGGGGCAGTCCATGCTGGGATCTGGGTGGCAGAGTGCCTGTCTCTAATCTCTGAGACGTTGTATGAGGGAGCCAGGGCCAGGTCTGGGCCTGAGCACAGCAGCATGGGGGTCCCTGGCTGGGTGTGCAGCAGTCAGGGCCAGGTTCATGGGGCTGTGCCTGAGCATGGGGGTTCTCCTGGACTCAGTCCACCTCAGTCAGGTGTGTGTGGACATCATACGATACTTCATGACAGCGTGTGGGGGCACAGCCCACAGATGCCAGTGTCCAGGTCTCAGAGCTCATGTAAGGAACACAGACACTACCATTCCCTACCCCTCACCCCAACCTACCTCCCCCCACTGACAGATGTCTGGAGACACAGGGAGGGGCTGGAGAGAAGGGCTCTGCTGGCTCAGATCTGGGAGAGCTTGGGGGTGGGGTCCACCGGGTAATCAGCTGGAGCAGTCAAGCACAGGCTGAGTGCTAGTATCTCCCTGAGAGGGGAAGGATACCAGGGGTCCACAAAGGAGGCTGGGATACTAGTGGACAGTGACCTAACTTGAATTCATAAGTGATCTGGTACAGAAGTTCGATTTGCTGGTCTGACTTAAAACAATTAGATTTGGATGCATATCGATCCATGTCTATCTTAGACCAGGTTCTGCCATTTTTAGATTTATTTCAGATTATTTAGACTGGTATAAGTGTAATAATGTCTGTACCTGGCCTTAATGATTTAAATAGCATATTGATTTCAGTGAAATAAATATGTTTCGTGTTTGAGCTATCAACATGCTTTGTATAAGGTATTGCTGGGTAAAATGTTATGAATCAGAACTATTTCACTAAGTAGATTTTTCTGGATTTGAAGCAGTTTTATAGCATTTCCTCTTTGTTAGAGATGTGCAGGCATCACAAAAAAAAATCTCCAAGTACTGAATTTCAAATTGCATGTGCTTGTGCCATGATATATCTCATTTATGTTCACTTTCTGCAGACATTAAATAAATCAAATTTTATTAATGTTCACAGAAAGGAAATATCTGCACATCAAAATAATATCATTGTGAGTACTGCAAATTTTGTTGAAATGCATAGGTTGGCAGAGCATATCCATTAAGCATGCAGGCCAGTAAGAAGAAAAATCCTCCAAGAAGAAAAATGTACCCTACATTGTAGGCATACAGACTCTTTTAAAAACTTAGAAGTTCATGTAAGCATTTATGTGGAGTAGCTGGGGGTAACAGCACTTATTTCTTACAAGTAGATTTAATTTACCTCTACAGCTTGATTCTTTGGCCCAGCAAGTTCTCCATTATTCAACCCCTTGGGTTTATTTCTGTCACTACCATTCAGTATACGTTCTTATTCATGGGACAAGACATTTCAGTTTAAACTGCAGCAAGGCAGATTTGATCAAATGTCAAGAAAAAGAGATCACGAATGTATGGCCTCATTGTGTTCCTGAGATTGCTTACTACATGAAGAGCAAATCATTGATTGGTAACCTAAACAAGTTGAAAGTATTGTTTGATGGGTTGGAAAAAAATCCTTCTGTATAGCAGGAAATATTTTTATCTCTATTATATTTATTCCTTAGGCAATCATGATCATGACATCAGAATTATTGTCTAAGACTTGTCCCAAAAATATTGATAACATTTGAAAATTTCTAATTATTTTCACTGCACGATGAGTTGAAATATGTGTCCTTTTCTTTTTGTCATAACTTTAAATGTGTCTACACATAAAAATATGTATTCATTTAACTAAAGCACTGTTCTCAGGTAACTCAGTTAAACTAACATATATCCAGAATATAATATGATTAGAATCAGGTTAGACTGGTGGACATCAACTTATTTTGAATTATAAGCTAAAATATTATCACTGTATTTCTATCCCTAAGGCATAATTGGAATTTTCTTAAGGGTGGCCATTGTACCAGTAGAAATGGCAAATGAAGTATTATAGGAACACACAATTAGAAAGTTTTTGGAGTCATTACATCTAGTCTACCTCATCCACCTTAAGCAATCTTTTAATCATTTTTATAAATATATCAAGCTACATCTAAATACATCAAAATAGGTTATTTTTTTTGTCCCAGAGCAAGTATTATAAGGTTGTTCCAGACATTAATTTTCTGATGGTTAGGAATACTCCTCCCCTTACTGGTGTATATTCCCTGAAGTATTTATAGAGAGCAATCATATCTCACCCTTCAGCCTTCATTTTCCTAGACCAAACAATGCAAGTGCTTTAAGTTTCCTTTTGTACACTAGGCTTTCCATTCCCTTCATTATCCCACTATTTCTTTTCTGCACCTATTCCAGTTTTAATACATCTTTCTTAAAACCCTACATGACATTCCATTACCATTTGAAAAAAAAATAAAACACTTGGATGAAAAGTTATAAAGGGCAAAATCTTTACAACACTTTCATGGCTTAGCTAGTATTGTGAAACAAATTTTACTTACCTCAAGCTAAACTTTACATGGGGTTATAAATAATGGTGGTGATTATGAGGCTTTTTCAGGAGAATAAGTTATGTTGCCAGGAGTTCATTATTTGTTTTGATACCCTGGGCTGCCATATTCAATAAGTCTAATTTTTCTTTATTAGAATTTAAGCCTCTTTAAGTATTGACAGGACTTAGAAAAATTCAAAGAAAAAAGCTAACTTTAAATGAGAATTAACAGCTCTTTTTAAAGTAGTCAATGGAAGAGGAATAAAAATGTCAGTTATTAAAAAAGAGTATGTAATAATTAGGACTGTCAATTAATTAGCATTAAAGTGCATGCTCATCCAGGGGTACAGCAGGAGGGTGGCTCCCAGCTGATGTGCGCACCCCTGGGGAAGGCATGGAGGGGGCATGTGCCCCCCAGATTTGTGCATGAGGCAGAGGTAGGCTGCCTGCTTTAGGCTGGGGCTCTGCACCCTGCTACCTTTGCCCCAGGAGCCACACAACACAATGTTCTGCCTCCCACCGCCGGTAAGGCAGAAAGGGCAGCATGGCCAGTGTGTGGCTTCTGGGGCAAAGGCACCAGGGTGAAAAATCTCCAGCCCACAGCAAGCAGCCTGCCTCTTCCCCATGCACAAATCTGGGAGGACATGCCCCTCCTGCCACCTTCAGGGGTGTGTGCAGCAGCAGGGGTGTATGCAGTGGCAGGAAGCTACCTGCCAGGTACACCCTTGGACCATGGCTCCATCCCATGACCCGCTCCAGCCCCTGCTCTTTCCCCATTCTCTCCCTCACCATGGGGGCCTTGATCTGCCTCCCTGCCCCTTAATTCCCCCTCCCGTGTCTTTCCCTCCACAGACTTACCTGCTGAGTCCTGCTCTACATGCTGCTGGGCTGCACTCCTGTAGGGTTACCATATTTCCAGTTTCAAAAAAGAGGACACCTGCGGGGGGATAATGTGATGGAGGGGCAGTGATATGCTTGTGCCCTGCCCCTACTCCTCTCTTCCAAGCAACAGTCACCCCAGGCCCGCTGCTGCCCCTCACTTCTGATCCACGGTACCCTTCATCCTGCCTGGATGTGGAGAGGCCCCCCTCCCTGGGCTCCAGAACCCCCCTGTGGAGCACCCCCTCCCAGCTCCAAACCCCCCACACACCCCCACACACCCCCACACCTTCACAAAAACCCCAACACACATACCCCACACCCAACCATATGAAGTACCTGTATAATTTTGCATAATTTTGAACTTACCTGTTCATAATTTGGAGTTTTTAGTGGTGTGATTAAAATCACAATTAATTGCAAATAATTTTTTTAATTGCATAGTTAATTGAGATTATATTTTTAGTCATTTGACAACCCTAGTAATGTGTTTTATGTGCGCTGTGAAAAAATCCTCCTTTGTATAGGACTGATCTCTTTATATACAGAAAAAAATAGAGCTAAAAAATGGCATTGAGATGCAGTAACCACTTTCTTTTAAACTTAAAGGTAGGCCTTTAAAGGTTTGTTTCATTAAAAAAAAAAATGAATAACTTGTTTTTTGCATACATATCACCCAAAACGTATAGGAAAGATAATGTTTATCTTGAAAAAAGATAACTATTTAGTAAAGCCTTTTCCAATGTTTGATAAACTAACTTTGAATTTGGGCATTGTTAGGCCATGAAAGGAAGCCTGTAAAATGTGTCTTAAAGCTGATCTAAGTGATAACATTAGAGACAAGGCCCAGGCTCATAAAATAGCAGTCTGCTGCTCAACTGTTTGTCTTTTGTAAACAAACATTATTTACCTCTGTAGATAAGCACTGTCTTTTAAAATTGTTAATTGTTAAATTAGTGAATAATTAACATCACCCCTGTTGTTAGACATTATTACTTCTTCCTACCATTGAAGTGTTACCTTTTATAGTTAGTTATACGAGTTTGTAAATGTGAATGGGCAAGAAATAAAAAGGCAGGCTAACACACACACACACACACACACACACACACACTAAAATCAGCACCTAAGAACAAACGTACATCTCAACCAACTCCACCTTACATTAGGAGATCTTATATTAGAAGAAGTCTGGCCATTTTCTTTCTAGTTACAATAGCTGTCTGTATTTCTTGATTTTGTAAATATTTGTACCATTTCAAAACTAAGTAATTACTTTACATAGCTTTAATTCACTTTTCATCCAAATAAACCAGTGTCTTTGATCTGTGGAACTGAGCATGCCTGGTTTAATTCTTCACTTCAGTTTAAACTCTTTCAGTCCATTTAATAACAATAAATAGGCTAACAGACACACTGATAAAATTTGGGTCAGCGTTCTGTACACAAAGTAGAGCCAAAAAGCAAAGCCAGATCTGTGCATTTAATGTGCAATATATAATACACCATTTTACAAGGGAAAAAAAGAAAAAGTAAGTCATGCTAAAACTTGAAGGCTTTTAGTCTGAATTCACTCATAGCATCATGTGTAGGCACACCTTAAGAGTGCTATTACTCCAAACTCCAAGCTAGCACTAACACTGATCAACGTTTGTGTGACTCACAGAATAAGGTATAACAAGGTCCTTAGAATGGCTACTATATACACCTCTTTATCCCTTATCCACAGACCTCCATCCCTCCAAGTAGACTGTTTTCATTTGCATGGAGTCATTTTGGGGTGTTTATTTCAGCCCCCATCTGATTCCCCTTCAGAGTAGAGGGAGGACACCTGTTGCCTGAAAGCTTGCCCAACAGCTCTCCTAACTAGAGTTAGTCTAATAAAAGATAGAACAAATACCTTTCCTCTCTATAAATATCATCTTCAGTTATGTTAAAATGAACCTTATAAAACTATATAAGTATGCATTAATATGTAAGCCAAGTTACGTTTAAATACTATTGCACATCTTTAACTGATAGATGTTAGAGAAGCTTTAGAAGTGTTTTAAGTGTCTTCCAATTTCTTGTAGGTCACATTTGGTACAATTTTTCCTTATAGGTTTTTAAAACTTCTGCTGGAGCATTTGCTTATATATGTGTCGTCCCCCCCCCAACGTAATCTTAAAGACCAAAGGATATGCATGTATGCTTCAGGAATACATGGCTATGTATTTGTACTAAAGAGAAAGCAAACATGTTTTTTGCATATTTATGTGTTAGATGAGATATCTGTATCAGGTTTGGACAGTTAGAGAACTAATAGGACAGGAATACCAATGAAACAAAGATGTGCATTTTGGAAGGGAAAATATGCTAAGAAAAGAATAAAGAAAGAAAGGAGTGTGAAGCAGAGAGAGAGGGTGGGGGGAGAAATTATATGTGATATAGAATAATCATAGTGAATGCAGGTGTAACAGAGAGAGATGATAAAACAGGGTAACCAGGAACAAAAGAAAAAAATGGAGTAAAGGAAGTAAAATTGGCAAATATGTTAGAAAGACAAACAAATATATACTAGAAATCTTAATTCCAGTCAAGGTTGTCATGACCCAAAGGGTATGATTTTGTGTGTGCTTCTGCACTGCAGAATTATTTCCCGCCACATGGAGCTTTCTTTGCACGGTGCAATTCTCAGTTGCATAGAGAAAACCCCGGTGCAAAGGAGTTCCCGCCACCCGTATGTAAATTTGTGTCCCACTATTGGCTGTTTCTAAATTATTCCCACGTGGCGGCTAGCGATTGGCTTGCTAGCCATATAAGAGGCTTGAGCGGTTTCCGCCCAAGTTGGAGGAGGAGAAGGAGGACTTCACATCTCGTGAAGAACTCTAAGCGCGCTGTGGAGCTTAACGAACCCAGCGTGTGCCTTAAGAAGGATACAGGGGCCTGATCAACCACTAGCCTCTCCCCGTTGCCGCACGATCCCTCGACGTACCCTTCCCTGCGCGCTTTCGTGGAGAGTCACCTTTTGGACTCTCATCGTGGTATCCAGAGCTCTTCTCGGGTTATTTCGTCCAGTTGATTCGACGGGTTCGTGGTTCTAGAGCTCTCAGCCGGCCTTGGACCAGAGTTCGCGGTTAGAACTCTTGTCCGCTCTTCTTCTTTTCTATCTGTAACTGCAGCGCAAGCAAGTTTTCCTGCCTGCACCGCGACCATCTACGGTGTAAGTAAAATAATCTTTAATCAACCTCTACGCGTCCATTCCTAATTCTAGTCCGCTGTGCCAAATTCCCCGACCAACGTGCCAGGGCTCCTGGCCACAGCCCGCCGCACGCCCCCGAAAGCCTCGGACTGCTCCCGGCCCGCACAAAGGTATTTAAATGTTGAGGTGTGAAGGAAGTTGATGCATGTAAACACCAGGAGTAGCTAAAACCTTCTTCTGAACTGTCCTGAACATCCTGTACTTTTTTCCACCTGCACAATATTTTTAAAGTCTTTTTTCTTCCTTTTTAAAACAATGACATGCCCCATTGTTCTAAAACAATATTCTTGGGAATTTTCACATTTCTGTTTTTTTCCCATAACTACACTTACCTTCATTAACTTTTGCAAGTTGTTGTGTGATTTTCCACTTGGTGTTCTGTTCCCTCTTTAAAGCTATTTCTTGTGGCACTGAGACTCTGCACACGACAGTCACAAGATGTGTTGAAGGTCTGCCTCTTTAATATATATTTATTTTAAACAAATAAGGTGCTGGTTGCATGTCTATCAAAAAAGAGGTCTCCTTTAATCTTTTGATTCCTAAATAAACATAATGGGGAAAATGTATGTATGAAATCACTGTCTATTAGACTTTGTTTTTAATATCTCATTGATCAGACGTGCTAAGAAGCATTCTTTTAAAGTAAGGCTAGCAAAGCATGCACTTGTTTTAAGGCTGCACAAGGGAAAGAATCTTGGTTTATCAGTTGTGCTTCATTTTTTTTCTTATGGGCTTGCAACAGAGAGAGCACTGTTGGTTCTAATAGAGTCTTTTGATGTAAATTTATTCTAAGATTAATGCCACCTTTTTCCCACTTTGCAGTGAGTATGCTAATGGAACGTACTGAATACATTTCTTTTCATAAGTTTCTGCCTTTTTCCCCCTTTTACAGTAAGCTGTAAATCAATAGTAACTAATTCCTGGAGCCAAATATGTTGACAGCAGCTTAATCAACCCATATCCATGCTACTTTCAATGTCATCTCTAGCCTGAAGGCAGAAAATTCTTCAGAGTATTTTTCTTTGACTCATTCTACTGTATCGTCTCTTTGTTTATTTCTGAATGTATTTCTCGCCCCCCATCAAAGCTTTTAGTCAGCAGTCTTAAGTAGCACCCCCCCACCCCATGTCCATTGCCTTTATATTCTCTCTCACAAGGATACTTTTTCTGAAATTCTCTGCAGTGAGACTGCTATGTTTGATCTTAATGGACTTTTTCTGCTTGAAGAGTAACTGAAAGATTTTAGAGGTGAAACACTTCCTAACTGTGCCATACACTTTGTGTCAGATATTTGGCTTTCCTAGTCTGACAAGATGTTCTGAATAGACCAGGGTTTACACAATTCTAGATAGCGGAAATGATAGGAAGAGAAAATGGACGGAGAAAAAGAGAGCAAGAGAAAGAGGAAGGTTAAACTCCTACCAAAGGGCACTGGGGGATTTTTTTCTCCATTCTACTGAATGCTAAATGATATTCCTGGTTTCTGAAAGTTTGTGGCCTAGGAATATAATGTGCAATAAAATACCCCAAAATAGAATAAATATATATCATAATCTACATTCCAAAAATATCAAAGTGCATAATGTAAATTCATTGAGTAAAACTGCTAGTAAAATGTATTTCTGAAACATTAAAACCTTTACAGTAGTGCTTATGTAAGCTGTGGGAACTGTAGATTTGAAGCCTGATGCCCTACAACCCAAGATACCAATACATTATACACTACCACTCTGGAAAAAGACAAGTACACATTACGTGACCTGCAATTAAACCATTCATTCAAATCAATTCCAGAAAATATCAGACATACAGACAGCACCAGTGATTTGACCTTCTAAGAGAGTCATTTGGTCAGGTATCTAAATATAGTTTCCCTACCTGGTCTTTGGACAGAAGCTAGTCAACTGGGGGATGACTTCTAGTCTGTGTAGCCATCAAAAAATGCTTGCATCTATTAACAGTACAATCAACCCCAATTAAAAAAGCATGAATAAGGTCCCATGCAATTCCTTTAATAAGAAATTGTGGGTTTTGAGTCATTAAGATATACTCTAGTCACGTTTTTTTTTAATCCTCAATCATCATGGCTATAAAATTACCATCGTTTTAAAAGATGAAAGGTGGTAATGTCACTGCAATTCTGACTGCCACTATATTCCAGGAGCTGGAACTTCAAAGGAAATTGCATGTATCAGAAAAAACCCTCACAATAATATTGGCTTTCCTGTATCAGTGATCCAATTCCATCTCCCTGTACAGTCATGGAGACAGAAGGACAAGTAAAAGAAAGTTGACTGATGAGTAGATAGGGCACTCACCTGGAAGGGAAGAGTCCTGGGTTTCAGACCGTACTGCCACATTTCTGTTTATTTTGCAATAGACAGTCATTGGCCTAAAAACAAAGCAAAACAAAACAAAACAAAACAAAACAAAACAGAAGTAGCCCTTGGAGCAGAATTAATGAAGACTGACAACAGTTTTGGCTTTCTCTGAGCAGTGTAATAAGATTTCAGGGACCATAGTTTAAGTGCAATTCTTGTTTCTTTCTTTCTTTACCAGAAATATTCATGAATTATTTTCAATCAATTGAGCAACTCTCCTAAGAAATATATCCATTTAAAAATAACATAGATACAGAAAAATAAAATGCACATTGCTAGGCATGATAGTCAGTTGCTTACAGCACTCTGATATGTTGATCAGGTTAACTCCAACATTTTTTAAACAAATTGATTGACATTTATGATGTAGAAAATAATTTTAAAGCTTCTTGCAGCTATTACAAAGACCATATTTTTATACTTGTGTTACACTAAATCTTGCTTTTCTAGGTGCTAAGACACACATTACCCTAGAGGCTTCATTATCATTAGTTTTGTTCCAAGATGATCTAATTTCTATTTTTATATCCTATATTGGATAGCTCCTTGTGCTTTAAAACTCTTTTACTACTTTTTTATGTGACAGGTAACAGATTTTAAAACATATGTTGCACTGCATACTGCTTTCTGATGACATCTCTCTCTTTTAATGGCTGTTTGATTAATGCTGCATTTCAAAATGCCCCTCAGTAGTTTGTATGGAAAATTCTATGGTCCGTGTCTTACCATTAATTTCTGTGACTTCAATAGGTTTCACATATAAAACAGTGACAAGATGTAGCCCAAAGAATAAAGCTGACCATTTCGTAGTAGAAGTTTATTCTCAATCACAAGATCAAAATATGTGCGAGAGAGAATATGTTTGATATATTTCCACATATCATATGTACACTAAGTATAAACTGGATTCATGTGATGTTCCAGAAGGTCAAGGTCACAACAGTAAATCCATTTTTCCCCTCCAAAATGAATCATCACCACTAATACTTGATAAAAGTATTTTATATCATACGTAAACTTACATAGCAATTTTCATACTGACCAATCATGGAGTGACTCCAGATTTATACAAAGAGGAACAACATTCCATCCTTCCAACTATATTTACTTTCAGAAAGTGATTCAGTTCCAACAGAAACTAATAGAAAAGGCAGACTTGTGTTAATGTTGTTATCACATCTTTTCATGGAACAGGTGTTACGCAATTGGACCTTACTGATGAAATTGTAACTGCTTGGTCACAAATTCATGCATTACATTGTAGCATCAACACCTTGATTTATTTTCATTATTTAAATTAATAAAGTCAGACCTGAGGAAGGCATTATGTTCAAAACCTGGTCTCACAGGAAGTGACTAGCTTGACTTTGGTCCAACACACCTCTCAGATCTTGCTTCTTGCATATTCCTTGGACTATCACAGTTAAAACACAGCTGCAACAACATATCTAGAGAACAGCAGAGACCCTATCTTGGTTACAAGGGACATCTGTAACTCAGTTATGCTATATTCTTTTTATACACTGATATGTATGCCTCATTTACCAAAAGCAGGGCAGAAAAACATGATAGATAGAATTTGAAATTATGTGCTTGTACATTTTGCATGGTTTTCAGTGGTGTTTAACACATATTTTCCCCTATTTACTGACTCTGAGTACTCGGTAAATTCATTTGATGCAACCCATTGTAAGTAAAGAATGTCTTTTTAAAGACAGACTTTAACAAACTCAGGGAACTGATGGACATGATCCCATGGGAAATCTAGGAGAACTGGTTTTACATTAAAGAATCATATTAAGATTGGAGGGGGGAGGCAATTATTTCAGCTGGAGGGCCACTTAATGAGTTTTGGGGACCTGTCAAGGGTCACAACTGTCTCTTCTCTTCTCTTCTCTTCTCTTCTCTTGTCTTCTCTTCTCTTCCTGTCTCTGTCTCTCTCTTCATGTCTCTCTTTTCTTCTCTCTGTGTCTCTTCCCCTCCCTCCCTCCAGAACCTGGCCAGAGCTGTAGTTCCCCAGGAGCCCTGACACTCAGCTATGGACCCAGACAGGAGCTGCTGCCATGCTGGGCTGGCAGCACCATCAGCATCAGGTTTGGAAGAGAGAGAAGAGACAGAGAGAGATACTGCTGCCTACCTGGCATGGCAGCAGTTCTTGCTGAGTCTGTGGCTGATGCTGTGGGTAGGTTCTGGGTAGGGGCTTCAGGCAGGAGCCTCCACTGTACCAGGAGGGCAGTGTGTCAGCTGTGGACACTGCTAGCAGGTTCTGCATCCAGGCTCTTGAACCTGCCTGTGGCATCCACAGCTGACACTGACACCTTCCCACTGCAGGGGAAGCCCTGACGAGGTCCACAACTTATGCCTGGTGCTGCTGGGGTGAAGCAGTCCCCCCTGCCTGCCTGGCACCATGCGGCTGGCCAGAGCCGCTGGCCCCACATTGTCCAGATCCAGTAAATTGCCCACCTGCGGGCCAGATCAAATCTGTTGGCGGGCTGGATCCAATCTATGGGCCATATTTTGCCCACCTCTGTGTTAGGAGAAGGCAAGATAAAAGTGCAGCAAGAGACTGGCCTGACTAAACAGCAAACTATTTGGTAACGGTGAAATTCAAAAGATAATCATACAAAAAGTGGAAACTTAGTCATGTTACTAGGGATGAATATAAGATTATTACCAGGAAGACCTAAGCATAAATTCAGATTATGCTAGCAAGCGATATAGAAGAAAATAACAACATTATGATCATCAGCAGTAGCAGAAATGAGAGGAAAACCAAGGAGTATCACTTTATGTTTGGGTAGCTTGTCAAATTTAGCTTTACTTGTACCCACTTGAGTTTTGAATTATAGCATTATTTAAACTTTTCTTTTACATTTGTATCTGCATTGTCAGCTGTTAGCCTTGAGCTTGCTTTCACATTATACTTTTCTTTTCTTTTTTATCAATGTAATAAGACAGCTTATGATCTAGTGTTATCAAAATAACTGGAAAAGGGCCAATGTGGTTCCCATTTTCAAAAAAGGGAGGAAGGAGGACCCAGGAAACTATAGGCCCGTTAGTCTTACCTCGGTCCTGGGGAAGCTTTTTGAGAAAATTTTCCTGGCGCATGTCCACGAGGGGCCAGCAGGGGAGACTTTGCTTAGGGGAACCCAACATGGGTTCATTTAGGGCAGGTCCTGTCAGACCAACCTGGTGTCATTCTATGATCAGGTCACCAAATCCCTGGATGCAGGTGTCACGGTGGATATAGTCTTAATGGACTTTAGGAAGGCCTTCGACATGGTCTCTCACCCCATTCTCATTAAAAAACTAGGAGACTGTGGTGTCGATGCCTACACAGTCAGATGCGTCACTAACTGGCTGGGGTCTACCCAGAGAGTGGCGGTGGATGGGTCTATTTGACCTGGAGGGATGTGGGCAGTGGGGTTCTGCAGGACTCGGTCCCCAGGCCTGCACTGTTCAACATCTTCATAAGTGACTTGGACAAAGGGGTAAAATGTACTCTGTTCAAATTTGAAGATGACACTAAGATGTGGAGATAAGTTGGCATGCTAGAAGGAAGGAATAGGTTGCAATTGGATCTGGACAGGCTACAGGGGTGGGCAGAAGAGAACAGGATAGGTTTCAACACTGACAAGTGCAAGGTACTGCACCTGGGGAGGAAGAACCAGCAGCAGACCTACACACTGGGGAACTCCATTCTCACCAGTGAAGAGGCAGAGAAGGATCTTGGAATCATTATTAAGGCCAAAATGAACATGGGCCGACAGTGTGGGGATGCGGTCAAGAAGGCCAACCATACCTTGTCATGCATCCACAGATGCATGTCAAGCAGGTCCAAGGAGGTGATCCTCCCTCTCTATGCAACACTGGTTAGGCCTCAGTTGGAGTATTGTCTCCAGTTCTGGGTGCCACATCTCAGGAGGTCTGTGGACAGCATGGAGAGGGTCCAGAGGAGGGCCACCTGCATTATCAGGGGTCAGCAGGGCAGGCCCTATGAGGAGAGGCTAAGGGACATGAACCTGTTCAGCCTCCAGAATAGAAGGCTGAGTGGGGGATCTAGGGGCCATTTACAAACTAGTCAGGGGGGACCAGCAGGCATTGGGAGAGTCCATGTTCCCCCGAGCATTCCCATGAGTAACAAGAAATAGCAGTCACAAGCTAGCAGAAGGTAGATTCAGGCTAGATATCAGGAGGGACTACTTCATTGTCAGGGCAGCTAGCATCTGGAACCAACTTCCAAGAGAAGTTGTGCTGGCTCCTTCCCTGGGGGGCTTTAAAAGGAGGCTGGATGAACACCTGGCTGGGGTCCTTTTACCCCAGTACTCTTTCCTGCCATAGCAAGGGGTTGGACTTGATGATCTGCTCAGGTCCCTTCTGACCCTACCAACTATGAAACTATGAAACTATGAAAATGTGAGTCTTGTTACTAGCTCAAATTAACTGAATTTGGCACTAACTGACTGAATCAGATGGATGAAATGACTGGATATGTTAATGAAAGGTGATAAGAGGGGACCAACTATACAGTTCCCAACTGCAGATCCCTTAGAATTTCTGGAGGTGTTGGGCAAACCAAATTATGAGTCTGGGGCATGCCCAAATTCAGACACCAATAAAAGACTGAAGTAAGATGTGTGCATGTGATGGGTTTGTTGGAACAAAGGAATATGCTGACAAGATAAAAACATGAACAGTATGATGATCACAGGGACACCAAACAATGATACCCAGAAATAAAGAGTCATCAGAAGAAAAAACATATAAGGGGGTAATAAAAAGTTTAGTATGGGCATGTCTACACGTGCATGTATGCTCGCTTAAATTTACTGCACATTAAGTTACTGTGCAGTAAGAGGGAATTGACCAGTGTCTACATGTGCAGGCAACCTGAGACTAAATTTAGTACCAGGTCAGAGCAGCCTGCTGTGTGCCCTTGTGGCCACTGGGGGGAGCTCCTGCCTCTGGCCACATGGCTGCCAGCCCTTGGGACTAACTTTAGTCCCAAATTGAAGCCAGGAGAGGTGGCCAACCAGGAGTCCTGGGACTGGGCTCAGGACAGCCACCTAGTCGCTGGGCAGACCCAGCAGGGAGATCTCCTGAGTTACTACAGTAACTAATCGGGTGGAAATTTGATACATGCATGATGCAAGTCAGTGTAAGTTGCCATATTACTGTGCGGTATGGGTGTGCATGCAGAGATGCATGCCCATGCTGCACAGTAATTTTGGTTACTGTGCAGTAAGTGTGCATGTGTAAATGTGCCCAGTATGTTGTTGTCCAACAATATCTGAACTGAATAACAGGCAAAAAGACTACCTACAGACAACCACTCTCTACTTTTAGGAATGCTGACTGGCCACTAGACCCTGTGGTGGAGTGAGAAGGTGATAAGGTCTGTAGATGGGGGCAGCGGGTTGAAATACCTTTATATAAGCAAGGTAGTTCAGATCAGGAAAACACATGACTGGAATGTTTTAAACAGGGATAATCCTGCCTAAAGCATGAGATTGGATGAGATAATCTCTTGAGGACCATTGCAGTCCTAAATTATAATTATTTTATAGAAGTGTTTTTGTAAAATTGATATCTACAGAGGTATTGTGAGGATAAATTAGTATATTTTAAGTGGATTAAAGACTCGTCTTATTTAATAAAGGGAAGAAGTGATCATGATAAGAAGACAGTTTGAAAAAAAACGGTTCCACTATATTTTGATATAGACAGAGGGCATCCAAATTTAGAGGCAGTACATAGCCTCAGGCTCAAGCCTTAATTTGTAAGTGCCCTTATATGCATAGATTGAAATAATATCCTCTATGATAAACATATATGATAGAAGAGTATTGGTTAAATATGATTATAAGACCCACCATATTAAAAAAAAAAAAATCCCAGATTTAAAAAGCTGTATCCCTGTGTCATGACTTAGATAAATATCCACAGATTTCAGTGACTGCCCTTGCACTTTCCTTACTTGGCTACCCAGGAGCCTTGTTTTTCCACCAGGTGATTATTTTGCAACTGTGATTTTCATTTTCCTCAACTCCATGACAGATTACTGTTGTTCAGTCAGTGTTAGGTTTTCTTGTAAATGTCTCATGGAAGATGAAGTTTCAGCATGAAGCAGTCCTTTTATGTTTGAGGCCTTTCTGGCCTCCTGTTGATGTTCTGGAAATTCTTATTAATTTATAGATCACATTTAAAAAAAAAAAATAGGCCAACTGGAAAAGGGTAACAAATGGACTATCTTAGAGATCAACAGCCATCCAAGATAACTTTTCTTGTTTAGGGTAATGTAACTAGTGAAAGACAATAAGACTTGAATCTTTCTAAGATAAACTTTCTACATTCAGAGGCAGCTCTTCTGCACCACTATACACAGGCTGCCTCCCAAACTGCAAGCAGAGTAGTTGGCATGGCATCTGGAGCAGGTTAATTAACATTCCTGATTGACAAGTGTAATCAAGTTACTACTGCCACCAATCTAATTAGCCCACAGCCCATTGTGGATATGGAGCCCTGTTCCTAGGGTAGCAGAAATCCCATGAAGAGTAGTGTAGTTATCTTAAATACATTAGAAAGCAGGGCAGTGTGGTATCTAGAGACTAACTCATTGTCTATAAGGTGTTAAGAATTAATCTCTAATGGTATGGACAGACATAACATTTGAACTGTTCCAAGAATGTCACTAAGTGGAAACTGGTTCACAACTGCCCCTAGACAGAAGATCAACACATATGCTGCTTGGGTTCTGAGTAGACTCCTCATCTTGTAAGAGTTGCATTGTTGCTAAAATGCCACCAGGGAGTACCCAATAGAGTACCCAGATTATCATCCCTTCCAGGGTCAGTACCTGGAATTTCCACAGGATTCCCCTAGAGGGGTAGAAAGACCTGGACTGGGGTAGGGGTTGGAGTGGAGGGGTTGCCAGGGGTGTGTGAACCCCCTGCTCATGTTTCCTAGATAACTGGGTGCTCTGAGCCCCCTAAGAACTCCCAGGCTTTTCCAACCCTGCCTTTAAAACCAAATTATCAATCTCACATCTCTACCACCCTGGCTTAGTTGGAAGGAAGAGTTTGGAAGGGTCACCAGGTGTTTCTTGCCCCATTCTTCTAGGATGCACTGCTGCTCTCCCCCTTCCCCCCCAAGTCCATGCCTCAGATTCCCTTGCATGCCTCACATGTGCAGCCCATTCCTGTACTTGCATGCACACTACCAAAATCTGTGTGGCAATCAGTATTCAGACAATGGGCGACCACGTATGTGTGGGGGGAGGGGAGGGGAGGGGAGGAAGGATGCTGCTTCAGTCCAGGGTCTGGTTACTTCAGGACTTCCCACAGTCTTCATATCCCACTGTAGCTTTAAAAGAGCTTTTCCCACTCAAGTACCTTGCACTGCCAGCAACTACATAGATATTTGTGCTTGCAGGTTAGAACCTACCGAGCAGGGGTGGCTGCAAGAATGCAGTAGAGAGGGTGAGAAATAATTAACAGTTAATGGGCTAATTCACTTCACACTGAGCATGGAATTGACAACCATTCTGTTCTATGAAGTGCCAACTGTTCAATGGTTCTCCTCTTCCACCCAGCAACTGCCACAACTCCTGTCCTCACTGAACCTGGCCTACCCACTTCTCCCCAGGTAAGCTCAGAATCCCAGCTAGGGTTTCTAACAGGGAACTGAAATGAACACAGGCGTTTTCTGTCACCCCCACCAAAGACTGTAGTCTGTCTGTGAACTATAGCTCTCTGGGCAGTAGTATCCTGGTTGCATCCTAGAGCAGCCAGACTCATTGTTCTGCATGGGTTTTGGGAGGAGTGGGGCTGGGGAAGAGCAGTGCAGTTTCAGATGCTTTGAGGGCTGACCAGACATTAGCCATGGAATGCTTTCTGTCTGCACTTAACATTGAACTGGTTCAAGGAGGACTGGCTCGAAACAGTACTTGGTTTTCCTAATGTGCTTACATTCTAGGAAGTTTAAACTAGTCTAAAGTGATGTGCACATCTAGGGCATGCATACATGTGCTCCAGGGCTAGGGACAGACAGTACACATAAACCAGTTTAAGCGATCAGAAACTGGTTTAAATCTGTAACAGAACAGATGTTCAGTACAGATAAACCAGTTTGAAAATGTCTAAAACCAGTTTGAAATAAACCTGGTGGAATGAAGTATCAGACTTAACTTATTTGGCTAAACCAGTTTATGCAATGCCTGTCCCAGACCCCTTGCTGGTTTAAGATAAATCAGACACCCCCAGCATCCCAGCATGCTCTCTGGGCTGGGTAGGGCTTTCTGCTCTACAGCAGGGCTAGCCCCTCCCCTCTGCTTGGCACAGATTTACAGGCACAGAGCATCTGCCTGGCTTCTCCCTGCTAAACAGGGATTATTCCCTCTCCCCTCTGTTTTACTCAGACAACTCAGCATTAGTTAGAAGACCACACACTGGCTACAGTCTGTGCTATGGGAGAGGATAGAGGCAGACAGGCTTTTTGGAGATAAGCAACAGGTAGCTTAATGTCCTTCCTTGGAAGAGCTGTTTAAGAAGAGCTCCATTAGTTAATGGAGAGAGGCTTTGTTTTCTTAAGGAGTTGATAAACACGGAGTTAGGGGTGATAAACATTCCCTGCAGGACAGCTCAGGAATGGGGGGGGGAGGCAGGCGTGGGGATGGGGGGGGGGGGGAGGGGAGCAATAATCATCCTATCCTGCCTGGCCCTGGCCACACCCTCCTCAGCTCTGCCCTGTAGAAGTAAAGGGAGGGCTACTCTAGCGCCCCCAAGCTTCCAGACTCAGTCACTGTAGTCATGTCTCTGTATTTCTGGGATATCTATCTGGGTTACAAACTGATTTAGCCTAGGCAGGTTACCAGGTAAGACTCACCTGCAAAGACTGAATCAATTCAGGCTCAGGCTTTTTGAATGTCTGTCCCTAGCCC
>NW_005843260.1:141920-150879 GCF_000455745.1 Alligator sinensis | reverse complement strand
GGGGGGGGGGGGGGGGGACACTTTAATTAGAGTGGCAGAGACACTAATACATGTGGCGCTTGAGTCTATTGAAGCACAGTAATTACCACGCTCCAGCAGACTCAATTAATGAAGTCTTCTCTGATGCGCTATAATTACAGTGCCTCATTACACATGTATAGGCATCCCTATATTATATAAATTCAGATCAAAATTAAAAACCCCATGCTTTGGCTAATTCTATAGTCTACCTAGTCAGTAAGGAAACAGGAAGAGAGAGAGAAAGAGAGAGTGTAGAGATAAAATAAATTTTGGGTAAAAAAAGAAAAAGTTATGGGAAGAAAAACAAAAAAATAAAATTTCTAATAATACTTAATTATTCATATTTGGTGCTTTAATAGTCATTTCCCAAAAAATAGCCTTTGCAGGTAAATAGATGAGAAAAAGAAATTAAAAACTGCCATCATAATTTCAAATTGCATCTGGTATTTTCAATTGTATGATTAAGTGTGCAAAGTTATTATGTTTGTAAAAATCTTGCAAAGACATTTGTCAAATAAACTTATGAATTGTAAGCCTCTTACAACTTAAACATTTATTACTCTATAATCGAACCGATGAATTTCATTGGTTGATGAATGCAAAAGGCAACAGAAATTATAGTTGCCTCAAGAAGTGTATTTTAACTGAATTCTTTGTTTAACATAAGTTAATTTAAGAAGTTTCTCTTTCTTTATAACAAAGGATTTACAGGTACATATGGAAAATATTTTCTATAAATGAGCTTTATTTTCTTATCTATACTTTTATGGATCATAGTTAACAAATTGAGGATATTTTATCAGATACCCATGTTAAAAGGCTTTTTCAGCTTATTTCTTTATATATTTTGAGTTATTTTATTTTACAACAGGCTTATATTAAAAAAACAACAACAACAAAACCACTGTGAGAACCATTAGATCTGAGCAGCTTTTTTTTTCTTCTCATTTTTCCTAGCAGTGTATATTCTGCAATGTATCACATCTCTCTGGAATGGTTTCAG
This sequence comes from Alligator sinensis, assembly GCF_000455745.1. Classification (NCBI taxonomy): domain Eukaryota; kingdom Metazoa; phylum Chordata; order Crocodylia; family Alligatoridae; genus Alligator; species Alligator sinensis. Next base: position 149,855 of record NW_005843260.1, on the reverse strand, counting down.
AATGAAGTAGCAAAAATAGAACATGAAAAAACTTCTGAGTCTCATACACAACTTGTGGGGCAGTTTGGGGATCAAGGGGATTGCATCCCAATAGCCCTAGTCCCCTCATTAGTCTTATATCCTCCAGGGGGAGAGACTGCTGTTTAGGGGAAGTCTGGGTGTAGCCAGGGAGTTAACAGAGCCCCTCGACTGCAGCTGCTGCATTTGTTGCCACTCAATTTAATGTTTCCCGCTGATGATGGTGATGGGAATTAGCAGTACTCAGGGATTGGTGAATAATGATGGCAATGGCTACTGTAGAGACTGTATTGACACCTGGCTGCTGGTTGTACTGATACCTCTCCTCTTAACAGCAGCATCTCCTATGCAGAAGAGAGGACATGAGGTTAATGAGGAGACTGGGACTACTGGTATGTGACTGCCCCCACCCCACTCCTTACCAGTTATTAGTTTTCTCAGAAAGGCTTTCCATTCTTCTAATAGTCCTTCTCTGCGCCTGTTTCAAGAGGTATTATTGCTTCACATTATACTGGGAATACCTCTCCTAACACATCCAGAGTCATAATTTTCTTTTTCATGGCCACATCAAATTGGGAGTTCATAGTCATCCCATGAACCTGCACACCAAGGTCTTTCTTCTCTTTCATTTCCAGTGCTTCCTACTTAGAGCAGAATTTTTTATTAGTTCCTTAATACATGATCTTACAATTTTTACTGTAAAATGTCCATTTCTTTTACTCTAGTTCTCAAAGTCAAACACCTTTTGCATGATTTGGCAATGTTTCTCAAACGTGTGTTATCAGCATATTTCATTAGCATACTGTTACTTTTTTGTGCCAAGATATTTTATCAAAATGTTACATAAATTTGGTTCCAAAACTGAACCTTGAAGAACTCCACAGGTAATCGTCCTCTAATCTAATAATTTAACTTTCAACATACCCTTGTTATATTTGCTATAACCAGTTACTTACCTACTTTATAATTCTTAAACTAATCCCCATGTCTCCAACATGATTAATCCCCACATGACGTATCAAGTTATTTACTGAAATCTATTTAGATGAGGTCAACTGTATTTCCTTTTTCCAGAAAATCAATTATCTTATCACAGAAAGATAAAAGGTTACTCTGTCACAATCTAACCTTGGAAAATGCATATTTCATTTTATATCAATTTATTTTTCCATTAAAAAAATGTCTTAAACACTATTACCTCTTCCACTTTCTCCCTCTTCTTAAATACAGGTGCCATGTTTGCTATTCCTTGTTATATAGTAGTCCCCACAACTTCATAGATTTTACATAGATTTTGTGCCAATTTTTTTTCAGATTTTTTTTTTTATCAAGATTATTCGGTTTCCCCTACTTAAGCACTCTGAGCATTTGATTATTAGTCAAAGAGTTTTTTTTTTTCATTTGGTCATTTACATTTTGTCTTTTTCTTGGTAGTGCAACGGATCCTGTTATAGCAGAAGATATGATGCGGTTCAGAATGACTTGCAAGACAGGAAAGATTTATGTGGCATGTATTATTTTGCAATTACATTTTCTTATTAGAGTCTTAAGTTTGAGAAAAATACATAAGTAGTCTTGTAGTCATAACTCCTGTACATTAATATTATTTTATGTGTGAAAGAAGCACTGATCCAATTCAATGTAACTTGTAAGCATCCTCAACATTAATAAATTCACTGAAGGGGAGCATAGTAATAAAGGTTTATAGTTCGGAGACATTCCCTAATTTGAAAAGGTTGGAAATTGGGAGATGGTCCCTCAGTGAAGCACCTATTTGGATAGTTAGAGCCAGGCAATGGATTTGCAGAGAAGCTTGTTCCAGCTCCACACATAAAATTTATTGTATTGTTCTTTTAGTTCAGGGATGGCCAACCTGAGGCTCTAGAGCCACATGCAACTCTTCAGAAGTTAATATGCATCTCCTTGAATCTTTGCACAAGCATACGGTGACCAGCTTCTATTTGACCAGCTCCATTTGGAAGCTGGTCACCATATGCTTGTGCAAAGATTCAAGGAGATGCATATTAACTTCTGAAGAGTTGCATGTGGCTCCAGAGCCTCAGGTTGGCCACCTCTGTATTAATTCATATATACCTGTGTTTAATGAACCCTGTGATCATTACAAAGTGAAGGATGGTATGGGGAATTGCTAATGAAATGCCTATCTTTTATTTTTTATTTTTTGTAAAGCTAGAATGCAAGGAATTTATGAACAGACACTATATTCCTATTAGGATTTTGGTCAGTTCTGAACAGCTACTGGCTGGATAGAGTTTGGCTCTAAATAATAATCCAACGGTAGGAAAAATGATAGAAGACAGGCAATGAAACTTGGGTTTATATTTTTCTAAGCTAAGTCCTTCTAGTTCTTCCTGTCACTTTTGTCCTGACCTTTTACCAAAGAAAACATTGATATTCATTTCCAGAACAAGTTCTATGCCAAGAGGGCATCTTAAAGGAGAAGCAAAAACAAGAATAAGATAGTTTGCCTTTCCCAAAATATCAGGAACGTTTTCATAGCCAGTTTGCATCCCATCTGGGAATGAGCAGTTTTCAATGAATCTAAAACACTTATGTGCAGATTCATGGAACCATATGTTAGATGTAACACAACATTAAAAACAAAAAAAACTCTACCATGACTGTTCACAATTTCAAAACTTTCTTAATAAAACTAAATTAGTTTCCAGAGCAGCAGGACTGCACAGATCTAATCATTAAGATCTATTTCTATGGTGAATTTCCATTTTTTTATGTTAACCCTTGCTCAATATTAAGTAAGCCTGTATTTTTTTAAGATCCAAAATAAGGATGCATTAAGTACCATGATTTCTTGTCTTTCCAGCTGTTGTACAAGGTACAAGGAAACAGTACTTCATGATATTTGATATGTTTTTAGTCTGTCACTGTTTGAAACTGAGTGCTTAAAAGGTATTGCAGTGTAACAAATTATATGCTTAAGTGTTCATAAATATTTTTACTCTCTATTTGTAACTCAATCCATCTTTTTCCCCATTTCTTCTCCACTTCAAAATTTATTCATCCAAAGTGTATTACGAAACCTATAAAACTTACCAGTTCTAACTATTGTTATCCAAGACATCCTTTAACTTATTTGTTTACTAGTTTGTTTATTTAATATTATTTTTATTATTCCCAGACAAGACAAAGTTTTTTCTGCTATGGATTTTCTGTTTTTTCCATCAACCATCTAATTTAATTATTTATCATCTTATTAACACCATGTGACTGTCGATTATTAAAAGTGCAAAGATAATTATGTTTATTTGCGAGTGATTTTCACATATTTTGATCTTTCTTGACCCTGTGATCATTACAACAGCATTATGAAGCCCCAGCTATTTTTAATTCAATGTCCCTGAAAAAGATCCCTTATTTAACAATTTTTTCAAGATGAAAAGGGAAGATACAAAGAAGAAAAATAAATTACCATATCTGTACACATTTGAAGGGAGAAAAAAAGATGATATTTCATGATAAGTGGTTTTGTTGTTGTTAACCAAATAAACTAGGTTCAATTCATAAAGGCTTTAGTGATGCTATAAAGCACAGGATTTTTAAAAGTTTTAATTTATTGACTTGTAGCAACTTGTAGTTGGAAAAATTATACATGTGTTTCTTCAAAATGCTTCAGAATGCCTGAAGCTTTTCTTATCCATAGTGCTTAACTTTTGAAATTAAGGGTATGTTTATTAGCCATTTCAGGTGAAACTGCACTAGAATACAATCTGCCAATCTCTAAAGCATCTTGTGGGCATTATGTGGATAGGAAAATCATGACATGGTTGAACTAGACGTTTTGTAGGTAAAATTTGCCAATATCAACCACATCTACAAAATTCAAATTGTACTTCTGATCCACTTCTAGACGAATCTCTGCTGAATCAAATCAGGGATCAAAGCTTCACACAGTCCTACCAAGCTGTAGTTTTGTAGCCATTTCTGCTGTTTTCTCCAGTGCCCCCAAAGGTTAGCTTTTAAGTTCCTTTTCAGGCAGAATTTCCTCTGAAAAAGAGAAATGAAAGCAAATTAGCTGTATTTAGTGGCGTGTGTTTGCCTTCAACTCTTTTGAATTGTTTTGAAAAATCATAATTTAAATGACACACAAATTATTTACTGCAACTTCTATTCAATGCCAGTGAAATTAACAGCAAATGAAATGTGTATCTTAAATTAATCTTCCAAATGAAGATGAGCTAGGGTAGAGTTTCTGACTTTTTTCTGTAAGAAATAGAGTTGCTGAAAAACGAATAAACTGCCATTAACTAGGGGTGATGAAGGTCTGCTGTGGAACATGAGACTGACATAAAGCATTTAAATACTTCTAAAAGGATCTAGAAATGAGGACAAGGATGTACCTCTAGTGAATAAGGCAAAATGGTAGCTCCTACTGCTTTTTGATAACATTTATGGATAAAAGCATTTCCATAGCATTTATTATTACTATTTTATCTGAGTAGTATTCATCCCAGTATGAATGGGAATTTTGCACCTTTTTTTTTGTTTTGGATTTTTTTTCCCAGCCAGTACTGAAACTCTAATAGAAATATTTGGCATGCATTGTAATTTGTCAGAGCATAGTTGTATGTTAATTTTTGTTTCTGACTTTTTCATTCCTTTAGAGAAATGAAAGCTCCATATTTGACATAGTAAGTGATTTCTAAGTATATTAGAGATGTGTCAAATGTTTCACCTGGTACCCAGTTGCTGTTAATTAATATGGTCAGTATGCTTTCATATGCTTTTGGAGCAAGATAATAGTGCAAAGTTAAGCAAGATTAAATTTATTTGTGTTTGTGCCTTATTATTGCCTCCATTTAATTAAAAGAAGAATGAAAATTTATTCAAATATCAACAACCTCACTGAACAATGAGTATTGGTCTTTGGTATATGTCTGGGAATGACTGCTCAGTAGGGCTGTGCAAAGCTTCAGTTCTTGATTTGATTCGGTGGAGATTCAGCCCAATTCGGTGGCAGAATCCAAATCCAGATTGAATCAGAGGACCCTTTAATCTCTCCAAATCCATTTGGAGAGTTTTGGAAAGATTCAGAGATTTGGACATAGAGACAGCTTTAAATGTTTTTTCTACATACCTCTAGGTAGCAGGGGTTTGTGAATGCTGAAATGCTGGAGTGCATGGAGTGTCCCACACAAGTGCTTGGGCCTCCCCAGCATGCTCAGCAACAGACCCGGAAGTAGACCAGAAACACTTCAGTCCACTTCTGGGTCCACAGGGAAGCACACAGGGGCCTTCCTCTGTGCCCCCCCTGCCTCAGCAATTGGTGCATCCTTGGCCACAGGGAACCAGCCTGCCCCACCCACCCCCCCGCAGCCAATTGGTAAACCGGGGAAGCATTGGGGAGAGAGCCCCGTCTGCTCCCTGGCAGACCCAGAAATGGACTGGAAGTACTTCCGGTCCACTTCTGGGTTTGTTGCCAAGCATGTGGAGACCACCCCCGCACTCCTGTAGGACACTCCATTTACCCCAGCATTGCAGCATTCACAAGCTGCGTTGGTACCTTGAGGTATGTAGAAAAAACATTTAAAGCTGTCTCTATGTCTGAATTGCTGATTCTCTGAATCAGCATCACATTTTCAGATTCTGATTTGGCCAAATCAAATTGGGGACAGTGAGCTGAATCAATGAATTGAATCACTGTCCCTGATTCGTGCTGAATCCAAATCTGAATCGAATAGGGCCTGCTTCGCACACCCCTACTGTTCAGTACTGGAATTTATTACACATAGGTTTTCAAAATCAAGGAGCACAATCTGTGTTGAAGCATGTCTTAAATATAGGTATAGGTAGATTTTAATAAATCTTTTTTGCTGCTAAGTAGCATATTCTCTTTTCATAGACTGATCAGTCTAAAACCTACTTGCACTTTTCTTTTATATTATTTTTTAACCACGTTTGTGGATTTCAGAAAGAGTTGGAAAATCTTCATTTTAAGTTACCATATTTACCCTTATACCAAACACAAACCTTCCCCCCCCAAAAATAGCTTTCCAAAATTGAGGTGCATAACTGAAGCATGGGAGCTGATTATTCTGCCAAAAATAGAAGCATGGAGACACTGTAAGATGGCTACTGGTTCTTTTTGCTCTCTTCCCTCCAGCAGTTGCTAGGAAGGAGGGATGTAGTCATTTCTTTTCCTTAGTTTTCCCTTAGTGTGTTTTACCCCATATATAGACACAGATACAAAGCACACAGAAACATGCTTAAAGAAAGAAGAAAAACTAAACTTTTTTGTTTCATATATGGGCTTTGAAGGAAAAGATAGAAAGAGAGGAAAAGTGTTATTTCTATTTTCAAACAGAAGGCTGTGCAGGGTTGCACATTATAGACTGACTCAAAGGAAGCATGACCTTTCATAAAGCTATAGCCTATTTTGTCAGAAGCTATGAACTGACTTGCAGAGAGCAGGGGTACTAAAGGTACTTAAATTGCTTTATTCCTTTCTATTTAGTACCTCTGCTCTGCAAATCCATTTACAGCATCTGACAAAGTAGGCGGTAGCCTATGAAAGATCACACCTCTCTGCGTAAAGGTACCTCCTTGTCCTGCCTTCTGGCTCTTTTGAAATAGTCAGGAGACACTTAGACGATAGACCAAATTAGTGTCTAATTAGGTAAGAGTTGTGCTTGTATCACTGAGAGTAAAGTTGGATTCTGATGCTCGGTTTCTAAAGGTCATAAATATTGACTAGATTCTAGACTGCTGTACATCAGTGTAACTCCAGTGAATTCAATGTGATTATGCTGATTTAAATTATACGAAGCAAAGTATATTTCAGTATAATTCTGGTCCTGTATCTCACTGCCAGACGTTTAGGGATGTATATTGAGCTCAGTATACTTGCTGGCCCTCTAGACTGCAGAGCTTGCCTCCCTCAGCAAATTTCACCATACTGGTTTGTATATGACAAGCTACCCTATTCACCAGTCCTTTGGGTGGTGACTCAACACAGTTGTTTCACAACTCTCATTTGCTTGTTCAAACCCTGTTATAAGTAAGAAGTTCAGAAGCTAGAGGTGAGTAATTATTAAATGATGTTCACAGAAGAGATTTACTTAATGCTTCTGGATATTATTGAAGCTTGTATTTCATTCATACTATATTGTGGATTCACACACTGTAAAGGATATTTCAAAGCTTGTCAATCTTGCAGAATAACTAGGTCCTAACCCACAATTCTTGAACAGAGAATAGTGACTCTGTGAAGTGATTTTAAGTGCAATTATTTGAGGAAAGTTCCTGAGGTCAAACCTGTTCTATAAAATCTAGAGGAAATACAATGCACAAAAATTCCCTTAATCCTCTGGGCATTTCTGACCTGGTCCCATAAACTTTGTGGATGAATTGCTGTCTTTCATATATTCAGACAGTTTTAAAGTAAAAATATAATTTCTATATCTTGTCAGCTTCTTTTATTTACTGAGTACTCAGAATGTGCTTGGTGCTGTACACAATAAAATCATATTGATTCTTGTCCCCACAAAAGTACAACTATAATTTGGGCATACAGTAAAAATTATAAACTTTACAGTCAGACATTTGGAACAATAAGAGAGATCATGGTATGTTGATATTTATTTTAAACAACCTCTTTTGTGGATAGATTCCAGAGATCTGAGCTCAATGTCAACACTTTTATAGACACCTTACATGACTGGAAGCAAATTGCATTGTATCTGTCTCTGTGCCCTACATATCCTGGGGAACCAGCAGCGGGAAGGAGAGGAGCCAGGCACACGTGTGTCCCGCACGCATGTGTGCCCCTTTACCAACTTTACCAACTGACTGACCGGAGGTGGAAGCAGCAGCAGCAGCAGCAGCAGCAGCAGAGGAATCGGCAGTGGGGGGCGCCACCGCTGATCCCCCGCAAGTGCG
>NW_005843260.1:121700-141532 GCF_000455745.1 Alligator sinensis | reverse complement strand
GGGGGCAGAGATTGGGGGCCCCCACACCTGTCCGGCAGGAGCCCGTCTTAGGGCTCTGGAGGCACAGGTGAGGGGGCCCATGTTGTGGATGATGGTGAGTCATCTGAACCAGTCACCAATGGAATCAAGCAAGGCTGTGTGATGTTCTCTGCCATGCTTACAGATGCCTTTTGTGACTGAGACACTGAGATTAATATCAGTTACCGGACTGATGGTAAACCCTTCAAGTTGAGGAGACTACAGTTGAAGACAAAGTTAAAGGAAGTGACAGTTTGTGGTCTTCTGTTTGCTGATGACTGTTCCCTGAATGCCAAATCTGAGTCTGACAACTTTCGTCACACAATCAACACTAAGAAGACAGCAGTGATGCACCAGCCCACACCAGGAAAGTCTAATGTAAAGCCTACCTTCACAGTGAATGGCCAAAACCTCCAGGCAGTGCATAAGTTCATCTATCTCACCAGTACCCTGTTGCGTGCAGTTCACATCAATGATGACACTAATGCTAGAACTGCTGATACAAGTGTGGCCCTCAGCAGACTACATGCAAATATGTGAGAGTGCAGAGACTACAAAGCCATTGTGTTGCCTTTCCTAATGTATGCATGTGAAACCTGGACAGTGTACAGACCTCATGCTGTGAAGCTGAACCACATGCACATGAGTTGTCTGAAGATACTGGTGAGGATAAGATGGCAAGGCAAGGTCCCAGACACTGAGGTTCTTACATGGGCAGGCATTCAAAGCAGTCACAGATGAGATGGATGGGCCATGTCACCAGGGTATCAGATAAGCAACTGCCAAAGAAGATCCTTTATGGTGAGCTAAAGGAGGGAAAGTGCTCTCAGGGAAGTCAGAAGAAACTCTTCAAGGTCTCCTTCAAGTCATCCTTGAAACAGTTCAACATTGACCCAACGTTTTGGGAAGATCTCACTCATGATTATTCCACCTGGTGATGCCTCATTCACAGTGGAGCTACTCTCCATGGGTGGAGAAAAACTGCTGAGGCAGAGCAGAAGCACAAACAGCTTAAATTCCACAACAGCAGCACGATGTTGATCAAGCAACCCAAAGCAGCATCTCTTGTTCAGGGTGCCATCAACAGTTCAAAGCACAAATTGGCTTGATCAACCATTCACATGTTCACAGAAACCAAACCAACCAGTGATATCATGGCATCTTGAAATTTGCAGGATGAACAACAACATATTAATAATTGTGAGGTGTTCAGGTACCATGATGATGCTGGGTGATTGTGGAGTATCTCTGAAAGAATTAAAAATGAGTAGCTAATCACTTGTAACATTAAATAGATCAATTCCTCACTGAAGTCATTAGGACAGAGTACTATTAGTTGTTGCAGCACTTGACTTTTATGTACTTGTACCTCAGTATGGAATCCAAACCCTTGTCTTAGGTGCTCAGGGCTCCTACATAAGTATGTAGTGCCTAAAAAGAAATAAGCATCTCAAAAGACAAATACACTGAGTGGTGAGCTGCCTGAAGTCACAACCTTGAGCACAGAGCCACCTAGAACTAGCTAATAGGGAAAGGCTATGAAAGGAATGTATGATCATTTTACTTATGTGCCTAATGGGATTCAGTCTGACATCTTCGGCTACTGTGAAATGTATTCTGTGCACTGGGTTATAATTTTCACACGAGGATTTTAGTGCTTGTTCCACTATTTTTGTATTTTATATGCAACGGTCATTGGATAAAATTCATGAACAGTCCCCGCAACCCAGCACACACATCTCTTTCAAGTTAGTGATCTAACCAGTAGGATACCAAATTATGATCCCTCTTGCTCTCTGTCTTCTTGATTCAATTAATTAAGTTATTTTCTATACAATGAAACAAATTCAAACAGAAAGGGTGAACTGTGGCTTCCCATCAACTTAGTTATTTCCTGGTGGTTAGAGCAGGGATATCAAAGATACAGTCCAAAGGCCAGATCAGGCCCATGGAGCTCAATTGTCTGGTCCATGGTATTGCCTTTGGGTCTCGAACTGGACACACATGCTGCATGTGGTGTGTGACAGAGCAGAGGCTGGTATGTACTGCATGTACTGCATGCGATACACAAATACACTTTAGATGGACTGTTCCTATGACTGGATCCGTTGCACAGAACCAGTCTGCAAATAAATATAGCCTGAGATCAGCCCTACATCACAACTGAGATCGTGGAGTGGGGGCTGGGAGATTGCTTCCACTCCCCCCTCCATTAGCTGCCTGCTGCCAGGGTGGGCGCCGGGTGTGGAGTCGTGGTGAGGACAACGTCCACCTGCCCCAGCAGCAGGGAGCTCCTGCCCCTGTTCTCTGATCATGGATCTTCCAGGCCCACAGTTTTTTCCCAGTCCCAGCTGGGGGCTTCCTGCTAGCTACCCCAGTGGCAGATTGGGGAAAGGGGCTGAGATCTGCCTCTCCCCCTCAGCCCTTTCCAAGCCCCCTGCCCTCAATCAGAGAGATGAGACCAGGAGCTCCCTGCTGCCAGGGCAGAGAGACATTGTCTCCACCTGGGCTTCACAACCAAAGCCTGTCCTAGCAAAAGAAAGTTCCCAGAGATGGGGTCAATCTCCCAGCCCCCATCAGAAGACAGACTCAGGAGCCTAGAGCTCCCCCTGGATGGTACAGTGGGACAGAGCAAGGTGGGCACAGCTCTCTCTGGACTGCTTCCATTGGAACCAAATCTGCTCCCAAATGTGCTCATGTGTAGTTGCCTGCCCAGAGTAGGTTTACTCCACATTAATTTATGTTAGAGTAACTTAATCTAGAGTAAACCCTTACAAGCAGCATTTGCACACGTAGACACTCTCAAAGAGGCTTAGGTATGAATGTGGTCATTATTAGAGACTGAGGCAACTCAGGGTATGTGGAAAAGTAGAAAGTTAGGCATCAGGTGAATTTTAATGTCAAAGAGTAAAGCATTCATGAAATTGAGATATCTCCAGGTTTAGATGTCAAATGAGCAGAGAATCTGGACTACACTTTTGCATGTAGGTACCTACATTTCACCCATTGTCCATTTTATGTACCCATATCCTTTTCTGGATATGCTTCTTCATTTTTAAAATATGACTTCGGAGTGATAAGTGCTACAAGCTGATTTGTTTTCTTTTCTATCAGTTTCAAAAGACCACCCATATCTATAGTAATGATGCAGGAGGTAGAAAGTGAATCTTCCTTTTCTATGAGTTTAGGAAATTTAGATAACTTTTTCTTAAAATATTTTTGCCAAAAAATTCACCTAGGTACATTAAACTAAGACACTTTTCTGAGTAAATGCCAGCCCATTTTCTAGTGACAATCTTTTAGTTTGCAAGGAAGCTGGCTGTTGTTTCTCCACAGAAATGCAAGGAAGTGCTCCTAAGTTTCAAAGTGAACATTTTCATTCAGCCAAAACACTAATATTCATTCAGCCAAAAGCACTAATTATGCAAATGATACAGTTCTAATTTGAAACCAGGGAGGGTCAACAGACTCATGGGAATCTCCTCTGAAAGAAGTCTTACTGTAAGTGAATAAATAAGTAATAAACAAATTTCTGCAGCTTGACAGGAGTTAACAATTGTGGATACCACTGTATCCTACAACTGCTGTAAGAATCACTCAGACTTCCTAAAAAGCAAAGCACCTTAGTTTAACACAAGGAAAGATGTGTGTGTGTGTGTGTGTGTGTGTGTGTGTGTGTGTGTGTGTGTGTATGTGTAGATCTATATCTATATTTATATCTAGATATACAGATATAGATATATAGATATATATATATTACTCAAAAAGCGTATTAGTTATGCATCACAGTGCATTGATTCAGTCTGTTACCATGATACACATCCCGCCATAATATCAAGGAACATGTGTTTCAAAGACTTGTAAAAAAAAAAAAAGTCCTAGCAGTTTCATTATAGAGTAGTTTGGAAATATTTCCTGACATCTTGAAAAACCACAAAAAGTGATTTTTTAAAATACATATGTGCCAGTGAAGAAACACCCATATAGACATACCACTCAGGCTAGGTACAGGCATTGCACATAAACTGGTATAAGTGACTGAAAACTGATCTACACCCATAACAGAATTTCGGTGCACATAGACTGGTTTAAAAATGGCAGAACCCAGTCTAAGATAGACCTAGGTTGATGTGCACTTAAACTTAATCAATTTAAATTAGACTAGTGCATCAAACTTCTGTACCAGATCCCCTACCAATTCATGTAAGGATGCTGTTTGCTGGCATCCCAAGCATTTTTGCATCTCCCCACTAGCCATCCCTTTCAGAGAGGTGTGCTAGCACTTACCCTATGCTCAGCTGTTCCAGCTAAGTGCCCAGTGGCCCCACCCCAGGGCTGTCACAAAGCTGAGCTAGCACAGGCTCATGTTGGGCAGCAAATACAGGGGGTTCTGCCAAAGGAAGGACTGGATTCCTCAAAGGTCAGCACTGGCAGAAGGATGTGCCTGGGAAACCAAGAGGCTCAAGCCCAGCAGTGGAGACAGGGCCACTCTCTGATCTCCTTATACCAGCTACCGCTGGTGCTGAGCTCCAAAGGCCCCCATCCTTCCCTCATCAAATCCTCCTATCCCTGCTGCCCAGTACAAGCCTCCTGGACTGCCTGGCATGTCCTGCTGGGCTGTTACTGGTGCTGGGGCTGATGCAAGGACACAAACCCCATCCCATTGCCTGTTGGAAGCAGGAGGCAGGGCTGGGTAGAGAGTCTTTGCTGGCTTGGCTCTGTGACAGCCCAGGGGCAGGACCAGCTGGAAGATGTGCAGGAGCACTCCCAACCTGCTGGCTCAGCAAGTGCAAGCAGTCTGCATGCCTTTGGTTTTTTGTTTTTTTTGGTTTTTTGAATGCCTAGTTTCTTAAGTACTTCCCAATATATGCATTTTTTCCTACCTGCTTTAGCTATGCTTGTTTATGTTCATGTACATTCTGAAACTGTTGGGGGCTAGCTATTAGACTAACCTTTTTTTGCTTCCTGAAAATAAGCAGATGAACTACATAATTGCATTCAAACTGAAAGTGAAAGATATGAAAGATCAGATAATTTTCAGTTGCAAAGAAAAGCTTGCATTTTATGTAGTTATTGTCCAACTGCAACATTCATATTCTGATCAATGCACAGACTATCATGCCCTTTTTCATGGCACAACATGAAAAAATAAGGAATATGCAGCCTTTTAGAAAGACACATTCTTTAGGTCATTTTAATTGTGCTCTGATATAATGGTATTGGGTGTGTTTTAAAGACTTAGAATAGATTATGTAGTTACACTAAGAACCAACATGGGTGTGTCTACCCATGCACTGAAGCCCAACTAAATTTAATGTGCATTAAGCTAATGTGCATTAAGTGATTTTTGGCAGGTATCTACACATGCAAGGACTTGGGCATGCCTGGCAGTAAAGTTAGTGCTTAGTTGCATCTACATATGCATTAATGTGCTTTAACTAACTGGGCTAGAGGCATTTGCAGGTATCAAATTTAGGCACAATTAGCCCAATTTTGTTATTTTTAATGTGCATTAAGGATGCACATGTGTACACATATGCCCATAATGCGCAGTAAATTAAGCTGATGCACATTAACACATCTTGCATAGACGCACTCATATTAATGTAATTTAAAGCACATTTTTTAGTTTCCTGAATAATATTTGCCCTAAAAGGGACATGATGGTAACACACACAATATGAAAGCATGTATGGAAATGTATTACTGCGGAGAAGGAAAAATAGATAAGAACTGATATTTCGTTATATGTTTACTGTGATGTTACTAGTATTTATAACACTTATAAGAATTCTTCAGAAAATACTTATTTTAATTAGTAAATCAAAAGCATTTGCATAAACAAACACAGAGCCTCAATCATGTATTTAAAATCCAAACCTTTTCATTCAGTCATTTGGAAATTGCCCAGTTGCTTCTGCTTATAAGTTTTCAGCCACAAGACCAGTCTCCAGGAATGTATAAATTTTCAAGCATAAAATTTGTCTGCAAAAAATACATAGGAGTTACTACAAACATAGCTCGCCTAATGTCTGAGGTGATAAAGGTGATGCTCCCAGAACAATGTATAACAGTGGCCTCCAGTCCACAGGCCAAATACAGGCTGCCAAGCTGATGTGAATGACCCATCACCAGCAGATCAGTGCAGGTGAATGCTTTTGTCACTCCTCCTCTCCTTACTCTTACCACTGAATTCAGCAACAGGAGTAAAGATGATATGAGCTAGGGCTGTGCGAAGCTTCAGTACACAATTTGATTTGGAGGAGATTTGGCCCGATTCTCTGAATCCAAATTGAATTGGAATCGATTCTGAGATTTGGGCAGTCCCTGCTCACTGCTGTAGGGAGCTGGACCCGGGCTCTGTGCTGGTAAGTAGGTGGCGGGGGCTGGAGGAGGGGGGAAGGGACCATTAGGGGACCCCCGCCGGCTCCCCCAGCCTGCTTAAGCACCCCCTCACTGGCTTCCCCAGCTCCCCTGAGTACCCCTCCACCTGACCACAACCTCCTACTACTCCCCCTGCCCCACCATGGCTGTCCCACCTGGCCCCAGTTTCTGGGCACTTGTGTGGGTACAGTATGGCTTGGCAAGGCACCATGGGGCTCTACGTGTTGTCTGAAAGCTGAGACCACTTGGGCTGAGTAGTGCCAGGCTCCAGGTGACTGCTGGAGCTGCCCCAGCTCTGGGTCAGTGTGCAACGCCCTGCTGAGCCATGCTGCACCCGCTGAATGAAATCGGGACAGTAATTCAAATCACTGAATCGAATCACTGTCCTGCCAAATCAGCCAAATTGGAAGCTGAATTGAATACTTGCTGCTTTGTACAGGCCTAATATGAACAGCAGTGACATTCAACCATTGCATGAAAGCTTTGGCTCCAACCAGAGCCTGTGCTGACATGTCAGTGAGCTCAGAACTTTCATGCAGCTGCAGAACCCAGAAGATGAGCACAGCCACCATATGCCTCTCCATCTTCCTCTCCCACATTGAATTCAGCAGTGAGGAAAAGAGAAAAGGAGCAGTAGTAGTAGGTGCACTTAGCTCCTGGAAGCTCTGAGCTCACTAAAATATCAGTGCGGGGTTCGGCTAGAGCAGAGGCAGTCAATTATTTTGGGCGGAGGGCCACTTACTGAGGTTTGGCAAGCCATTGAGAGCTGCATGAGAGGCAGCCAGGGGCAGATAAATATTAATTTTCTAAATTTTTAGGGGCCCCACGGGCCAGATAGAATGGCCTGGCAGGTTGCATCTGGCTGCATTTTTCCCACCCTTGGGCTAGAGCCACAGCTTTCATGCAATAGTTCAAGGCACACAGTTCTCCCTTCAGGAGACAATGGTAGGGCACTGGGAAGTCCAGGGGGCTGAGATAGAGCTAAGGTACATGCTTCCTTCTGTCCTCCCTTCCCACAGTCCTGAGACCCTGAGACAATTCCCAATCAACACTAAGAACCTGGAAACCAGCCAGCTCCTTATAGGTCTCAATCCCTGCTGTTGCACATGGCACTATTTAATGTAAAGTTTAAAGTTTAATTATTTTCATGAAGTTTAAATAATACTGAATATTGAATCTTTTACTAAAATATATATTTTTCCTTTCTAATTTTATTTAGAATGCTTAATATTAGGATATGTAAAAATATGCATCCCTCAGCCTACTTCTGGTTTTAAGGCTTGATCCACTGTAAAAGAGGTTGAGCACCACTGATGTATACCTTTAAGGCAATCCACTGGTCACATAAATGAATCACGTGCTGCTTAAGTTCAGTGTTCATGAATGACAAAGACCAGAAACAAAGATAATGATAACCGTTTATAAATATGGAGTTCCTCAACCAGTATTTAAATCACACAAATTCCAAACATAGCTGCAGATGTGCAAGTTGCTAAGACATTCCTTGAAAGAGATAGTCCTCACTGAAAGCTTTTATAGATTTATCAAATTGGGAGAGAGGCTATTTAGTTTTGTATAGAGATGGCATAGCAATGAGTAATAGGGAGAAATTACAAAAGGAAAAATGTAAAAGGAAAAAAAAAACCTTCCTGACAATGAGATGCATTAAGCTGGATGTACGGGAAGCCATGCCACTTGGGACAATTAAAACTAGACTCAAGCATTAGATTATTCACTGTGGGGAATAATCCTCCATTGACAATGAGAGAGATGAATCTAGCTGGTAGATCTGGTTTTGTAATTTTAATGATTCTGCAAATTAGACAAACAAGTGTAGGGTAGATATTATCATTGTATCCAACCACTAGAATCTTAATGCTTCTTTGGTCAATTTACCTTGCTTAGTTATTACTATTTATATAGATCCATAGGTGCATGTATAACTCATGGGAACATAAAATTGGAAGGAATCTTCTGGGTCATTGACATCACATCTTTACTGTTGCACCACATCCTTGCTAGTGTATCAAATAACCCTATTTTAAAACTTATCTGGCTCCATCTTAATTTTTTTTTTTTTTCGCCCTTACTTGTAAGCTCATACTAGAAGCCTGTCCTGGAATCTTCTAGATTTCCAGATAATCGTTTTTCATGACCAGTTTAATCCTACTTGCTGTGCCTCCATTCTCTTTTATCTTATGTAGTTCTAAAAAAATAAAATAAAATAAAATAAAATAAAAAAAAACCCCAACATATCCCCCTTGATCCTTAAGTTAGTAGGTTAAAAAACCTAATTTCTTTCAGTGTCCCCCCATAAAATAGTTTTACTCTTTGCTCAACTATTTTTGTAACCCTTCCCAATACTAATTCCAGTTTAAATTACTATTTTTGAGCACAGGGAATAAGAATTGTACACAGTATTCCAAGTGAGGCTACATTAGTGCTTCATACAATGGTATTCATGTTCTCCTGTCTTTATTGAAAATGTCTTTTTTTTTCACAGCCACAACACTGGCAGCTCACAATTAGCATGTGACTAGCTAACACATCCAGTTCTCTATCCTCCTCTCATATTTCTAACCAATGTCCCTGCTTACAGCAAAAATTCTTAATTCCCAGTTCTTAATTTCCTTGAACTATTACATTTCTTTCCATTTTTAGTCCACTTCTCAAGGGGTGCATCTAGAAGAGGCACTGCATCATCGTAACAATGTGCTTCCTTCCTTGCTACAGGACCTGTCTTTTAAAGTATAACTTAACTATATCCTGCTCTTTGAGTTTTGTTGGTTTTCACCCTCGATACAATTTCTATTTCCATTCTTTCATTGCTATTGTAATTTGCTGCCATGGTTAAAATAATAATCCTTAGGGAAGGCAGTTATTTAGAAGTTGTATTTTATCCATATCATCTTTAATCTCTACCTTACCATCAGAGTACTGAAGTCCTACATTTTTACTTGTTCCCTTCATTTATACAGCTCAAGAACTTGTTGCCATTTGTCTTAATTCCCTTTTTAAGGTCTGTTCAACCAGTGGCATAACTAGGGTGGGAAAACAGGGTCAATTGTCCCAGTTATTGACAGGGGTCAGGGGCAATATAGATGGCTTTTGCTGCAGCTATGTGATTATAATTTTGATTGTGGTGGCCGCAACAACCAGAAGCTGACATTGTCAACAGTGTGCAGCAACTGCCCTGAGCTCCAGGTTACATTCTTATGCTTCTGTGTCCAACACCTTATATAGTGACTTACTAATTAAGCACACACACATAAAACAAAACATAACAAATAGAAAACAACTAGCCAATCAACCACACAAAAACCCTTTGGCGGAGATCTGCATGTCCTAGACTTGAAAAGGAGATTCTAACTTTGCTCAATGCTGAGTGAAGCAAATGGAGCTTTATGAGACCAGACCTTCTTTGTGAATCTACTAGCTCTTAAAATCTTTCTCCTCTTTCATAGCTGGTATCATCCAAATATTAAAAAGAAATAGTGTTGCAATGACACCCACATAAAAGAAATTCAGATACTAGCTATGCTAACTGGAATTTTGCCATTGGGTTTGATAGAATGAGATTTTAGCTATCTATCTATAGTCAATAGTAGAAGGAACAGCTATACAATGACAAATACAAATGAGACATGCTGATTTCTATTTATTTAAGTGCAAGATTAAAATTGCACTCAAACAGTAAGAACAGCACATATGGTACAGGAATAATTTTCTTGCCATCAAGGTGAGTCTGACTTCCATTTCTTCCTATAGCTCTGCTAACAAGGGGAATAAAGTTACAGTAACTTATATCTAAGGAAAAGAAAATGTGTAAATCAAAGTATCTATAATATATTCTAAAATATCTTATATTCCAAATGTTACTATAGAAACAGTGACATTCTCATTAGCAGCAGCATAAGCTACAAAACCCATTAATGGAAGAAATCAAATACACTGATGAACTACATCTATTTATATCAACTATATATTGGACCAAATAAATGTATAAGGCCAAAATTCATTGTTTTCAATCCCATTAACTGCAGTACAGTTAGATCATCCTTATTTATATTAGAAAATACTTGCATTTTAACATACTTCTAATAAAAAATATTTCATATTGGAATTTTAAAGCAAGTTCTTGCAAACTGTGTCAAAATTTCATTTTTGTACACCAGTTGCAATCACTCAGCATTAATGATTCTATTGGCCTTGTGTTAAGCCATAAAGTAATTTAATTACCAGCTTTCTAACCATTCAGATGGAAATATTTTTGGATGGCCACAAAATGTGGGTTGATTTACAGAAGAATAAAGCAGTTATACAGATATGTCATCTATGTGTGTGTACATGTGTATACGTATATAAAGTAATAATCCTTTATATACATAGCTCATGTATGTACAATATGTACAGGTTTCCCTTGATTTATGTGAGTTCTATATATGCCAATTCACTCTTATGCGATGACTGTTTTTATACCCCAAATTCGTTATATGTGAGGTAAATTCACTCTTACGCGATCAGCTCTGGAGCTTCGCTTGTCCCCATTCACCCCAGCCCCTGGTGTGAATGTAGTGTGAATGTGCTGTGGTGTAGGCAGGTGGTGTCAGCTGCTCTTGAGGCTTCTGCAGCAGGGGCTGGGGTGAGTGGGGATCAGCAGAGGCCTGGGGCACAGCAAGGTAAGTCTGTAGGGGAAGGGGCAGGGCGAGGGTCATGGCGCAGCCCAGCAGCTGCAAGCAGGCAGTGCCAGCCACTCCCGGGGCTGTAACAGGGGTGGCAATGGACTCTTCCCAGTGCTTGGGGTGGGCACCAGCCTGCTCTCGTCCCACTGCAGGCTGGGGCCAGTGGCAGCACCAAGCTCTTCCTGGCACTAGGGGCTCATGGCAGCCTGCTCTTGTCCCACTGCAGGTTGGAGCTAGCAGTGGCACCAGGCTCTTACCGGTGTTTGGGGCAGGCGGCAGCTTGCTAAGGGACAAGAGCAGGCTGAGGCCGGCAGCGGCACTGAGCTCTCCCTGGTGCTCAGCAGTGGCACTGGGAGGGCAGGTTGGGGGGTCTACAGCAAATTTTGGGGTGGCAACAGCCCCCCTCCCATCACCATGGCTTACCCCAAGTGCCAGAAAGAGACTGGTGCCACTGCTGGCCCCAGCCTGCAGTGGCCACCAGCCCCAGCCTGCAGTGAAATGAGCAGGCTGCCACCAGTCCCGAGTGCCGGGAAGAGCCCGATGCCACCACCAGTCTGGGCCTGCAGCAGCTGCTGGCCCCAACCTGCAGTGGGACAAGAGCAGGCTGCCACCCACCCCAAGTGCTAGGAAGAGCCCAGTGCTGCCTCTGCTGCAGCCCCGGAAGTGGTTGATGCCACCTGCTTGCAGCTGCTGGGCTGTGCCATGCCCCTCTCCCCACCCCTTCCCTAGCCTCAGCCTCACTCCCTCCTTCCCTCACTGCCATGGGAACATAGCCCTATTTGTTATAGTATAAACTGGGTTCCCTTCATGATAATTCGATTTATGTGCAGTTTTGCAGGAACACATCTACTGCATAAATCAAGGGAAAGCTGTATATGTACTATAGATACAGTGATGCTGGATCAGCATTCAATTGAAGCCAGTTCTCCTGTCTTCTGAATTTTCCTCTACGCAGGTTAATGGGGAGTGACAGCTGCCTCTGAACTATGCCTGAACCAGTTTTTCTTTCTCTCAAGGATTTAAGCTATGTTCATTACTTCCTGTGAGAGGGAGAGGAGGCAAGAGGACTCAGATCTCTGAATATCTGTGGTTCACAGCTTATATTGATCAAATCATGTATCAGTTAGATGAAATAGCACACAAAGAAATTTATCTTGGATGCATGATTGAGGCATAAGCCCTGGGTGTTGAGTAAGGGAAAGAATTGCTGGAACAGAGGTAGTGGGCTCAAGGTAGGAGTGTACTCATCAGCCTCCTTCCACCCTGTGGGAGATGCTGCTGCTACAAGGCCAGCTGCCATAGATCTAATCATCCTGCCTGCTCCTGTAGCTGTTTTATTCTGTACCAAATTAAGGGGTTTGAATCATCACTCAGCATGCAAGTCAGTGGCAGATATTACATTAACTACTGCATGTCTACCTGTGAGCCTGCACATAACAAACAGTTGTCAGCAAAGAGGAAGTCATGATGCATGGCTGTCTGGACTTCGGAGCTCACTCAGAGATGCACAGGTTGAAGATGTCTTTCAAAACGGTACCTGATCCCCATACCATGGTTATCATCTTGGAATGCATCCAACAGCATGGTAGAGAATACCATGCTGAAGAGGGTAGGTGCAAGTACACAGCCCTGCTTGATGCCATTTGTGACTGAAAAAGGGTCTGAGCATTTGCCATTCACAAAGATGCATGCCATCATGTTGTCATGGAACTGTAGAATCATATTGATGAAGTTTCTGGGGCATCTGTATTTTTTATGGATTTAAATATGGTAAAATATTTTTTAAGTAATATAACCTTTCTTGGTGACTAGTTGTTGCCTTTTATTTCAAAGAGCTAATATACCTGAAGATAAATAATATGAATATTCATTTCCCTTATAGCATAGTATACTGCTTTAGAGAGAGTTGCATAAAAAAATCAGTTACCACTCTCATCCACACAACTGACATTTATAAAATATTATAAAAGACAGACATATCTATATGTGGTCTGCCCCAGTCAATCATGTTACTCTTATAGATCCTTACTCTTTTCTTTAAATTCCACTCTTTGCCCTAGAGACTTGACAAAAGAAAGGAAAGATGATATCTTTTTCATCTGTCATCACAATTATATATCATTTGGCATATAGCAATTATTTTAGTAATTGTAATTTGAGGAACTGTCAGAGCTCTTATGTGAACTATAGGGAATGAGCAAGTGAAATATTGTATTTTTTAAAATTTGTAGCTCAAGGCACTAAAGTGTTTCTGAAAGAGATAATTATAGAATTACAAATACAATTTCAAATGTACTGAACACATTTTTACCTCTTCAAATGATTTTATTACAGAAGAAAATAATAGGGCAATGAGCTGTCATAGCAGTTGAGAGACAATACTTGTTGTAAAGTCACCCCTACCTACACTTCTGGTTACACTGACAAAGCTATCCAAAAAGGACTTCTATTTTACACAGATGTCACTCCATTGACATCTATTACATTTGACCAGTATTAAATAGAAAGGATACAGTAGTGAATCCAGCCTAAAAAAAATAAACAAAAAACCCTATTTCAGCTGGCAGTTGAGGGAGTCAGTTGACTTAATGTCTCATTAAAGTGTTAATATAAGAAGTGTTACTATAAGGATTATGCAATACCAAATGTACAACCCCCTGGGTTCACTTTAGCTCCCATCCCCCAAACCTAATGTGGGATACGTGGCATCAAAATTTCCTTAGCAAATAATTATAAACAACAACAACATTCCAAATGTATCCTTTTTTTTACTACAATAACAAATGAACAACAAGCTACAAATGAAAACCTTAGAAAGAAAAAACATCTTTGGAGGTTTTCAAAACCCGGCCAGACAAAGCTTTGGCTGGGATGATATTGTTGGGGATGGTCCTGCTTTGAGCAGGAGGCTGAACTAGATGACCTCCTGAGGTCCCTTCCAAACCTAACCTTCTATGATTAAAAATAAAAAATATATACACATATACATTAATTGCTTCTTAGTAGTGAATAAGCTGCTTAACCAGCTTCACCATCCCTGATATACCTTGTATTTCAACATGGCACCCAGACAAAACCATATCCTGACTAAGCATACTCAAGAGGGCCTCACTGACCTTCCCAAGCTGGACGCAGTCTGGAAAGTTCCCTTTTATCATTAGCATTTTTAGGTCCCAGTTTTAGAAACATGTCTTTAAGTAGCTCCTTTGCTAATAATGAAATTAAGTGAATGCCCAACATTGCATGTTGTGGTGTTATTGTTGGTGTCATAGTGATCATGCATATCCAGAAAAAAAAAAAGTGAGTCCCTTTTGAAAAATAATGACAAAAATGTAGCTTTTAGCTATAACTCTTTTAATTGTGCTTATGGTCATTAGGGTTTCTCTCAAACAGAATAAATGTTTATAACCACATTAAAGTTGCTACACTAGATTTTTCTGATTGCTGCTTCCCTGGGTAAATGGCAAGGAACACTGGAAGTTTGCTGTAAGACAATTACACTAGAGAAGCAGAAAAAAGCCTCCAGTTTATAAACAGATTTTAAGACACTACATGGAATTTATTGAAGAAAAGCAAGCGTGTAGATACTTCTTTTTCCCAATGTTTTCTGAAATCTTCCCTTTCATGTAAGTGTTGTTTTTCTGCGTATATAAGGGTGGGTGCTTCATCTTCATTTATTTTGAGCTGAGATTTTATATTTGGTTGCCTTAAATTTTTTGTGTTTATTTTACTGATTTTAATGTGTTTTATTCATTACTCTGCTAACTATTAAGTGACAGATATTGATACCTTTAAGATAAAGTCGAGTTTCTCAACTTTCCTTTATAAAAAGCAATTATTGAAGTATATAATAATTTTAGTTGGTCAGTGTCCTTCAGGGGCATTAATCAGCAACACGATGACTAAGCAGAAATGATTTATGCCCCTGAAATACACTGGCCAAACAAAATTATTATATACTTGACTAATCCTCTATACATAACACTCAGACTACACCTTTGGGACACAGAAATCATCACCCTCCTGATACATTCATGGCAGGTTGATATGGCAGCTTAGTCATCCACTGTGTACACTGTTTAAACCACAGGCTGACTTCATAGACAACTGGTGACTACTTAACTCTTTTGAAAGATCAGGCTACTAATTTTTAGGCTGCCATGGGTATATTGAGACAGCGCTGAAAGAATATTTCTCTGTCCCAGAGGTGTAGTTTGAGTGTTATGTATAGAGGATTGTGATGCTGTTACTTGGCAGTATTTGTTGTAGATTAGGTTATAAAGCTGTTCATCCTAATTCTGAATTTACTGAACAACCTAAATTATTCAGCTGTGGGTGCCAAAGGGCATCAAACATATCATAGGCATTACTGAAGGGCTGTCTGTACTCTTGGCCCAATCAAAACAGTCAAGTCTGCCTGAACACTTGCTTCTCAATGAGTTAAAAAAAAGACCTCTACATCCCATTCTCTAGAACTTTCCTTCCCCAGTCCTTGCTACCCTCAAACATATCCTCAGGAAGCATCCTGAATGCTTGGGTACACAATGAAATGTCAAGAAGTACAGTCTGCAATCCACAGTCTTGGAATCCTGCCATCGACTTTTGGGAAAAGACTGCAAACAGCTCCTCCTAACAAGACAGGTATTTCTTCTCCCTCCCCATTCATCCTCTGGCCCCCTGATGTGCTTACAGAGTCATTATTCCATATATATTAGCAATAACTTGGATTTCACATCTGTTAAAATGCAAATCTAAACGGTTTAACTCATCATGCACTACTCTGCTCTGTTTAGAATATTTCTCTACTTGGAGCTTTTCCTTGTTAAAAAAACTACAGCTGCAGGCTAAGTCATTTAAATAAACTTTTAAAGTGGGTGATGCCAAATTGTTCCTTGTAGCACACAATAAACTCATTCCAGATTAGGAAGCTTCCATTTATGGCTGCACTTTATTCTTTTAGTCTAGCCTCACTTCCTTGAGGTAATGTTCTGCTTTATTTCATCACAACTTGATACCTTAGACATTAATCTCCGATGGGGAAATGATTCAAAAGACTTCTGAAAGTCAGAAATATTTAATATTCACTTGACTGCACTTTCTTGCTATACTGGGTAGTAGTATCCTTAAATAACTCTTGCTTTTAGTGATGGAAATCATTATTTCACTGAAATCACATTTCTGGATTTATCATTAAATTTAGTAGCTTAAATAAAAGGCTAGAATTAGCTTTAAAAATCTTCCCCATAGTTCAAACTAATCCCCCAAACCAAAGCACATCCGGGGGATTATCAAAGTATTGAATGTTAAACAATTTGTAATATAGACATTAATTAAAACTTAACTGTTTTTTGTTTGTTTTTTTTTCCGGTTACCAGACTGATTTGCTGTCCTTATGATAGCAACACCATCTTACTGCCATCAGTAAAGGACAAGCAATATTTTTTTCTTAATGTTAGGTTGCTGTGTTTGAAAAGTTAAATGGAAGTTGTTGTTTAGTTCTCATTCATGCTGGACTATCTTCAATGGACCTGATGATCACTACACTCGGGATCCCATTGCCATTTGGCACAAAAAAGCAACATACTGGTCATTTCAATCTGAGAAAGGAGAGAAAAATATGCATTTGTCACTAAAGTCACCTCAGAAAAGCTGAAAGCCAACAACATGTGGTTTGGCTGAATAGTCTTTGCTAGGGGCTCTTTTAGGTTTGTGGACATGCAGCCAATCTCCTGTTTCTTCTTATTATGGAACTATAGCCCAACAATGAAGTAGCCTCAGGAACTCTACCCTGCCACCCCTGTGGCAACTGCTCAGAGTTCTTTTTCAGACTTAAAGCTTTCCCTGGAGCTTCAAAAAAAAACATGGGGAACAGCTAGTGAAGTGGCAATTCCTTCTTCCTTCTTATGAGAATAGGAGTAATTTGAACACTGTCATTTGAGTCACAATTCATGGTTCAAGGATCACATTTTTAATCATAATCAATATTTCCCTAATCCAGTCACTTTCAAGGACCAGAATGTAAGTCTTAAGGGCCATATCTTGGACATTCCTGTTTTATTTTATTGAAAAACATGAATGCTCCTTCAAAGTGTTAAAATATTAGTGTTTAATGCTTTGCCTCATTTTATTATAGTAAACTTTGATTACTGTGAATATTTTGGACCACATGAATATGTCAGTCTCCAGACATTGTAAAACTAAAGGGTGGTTCAAAGGAGGATGAAGCTAGACTTCTCAGTGGTGGCAGATGACAGAACAAGGAGCAACAGTCTCAAGTTACAGGACGGGAAATTTAGCTAGATATTAGGAAGAACTTTCTCACTAGGAGGATAGTAAAATACTCAAACAGGTTACCCAGAGAGGTGGTGGACTCTTTATCCTTAGAGGTTTTTAAGACCCGGCTAGAGAAAGCCTTGTCTAGCATGATCTAGTTGGGGATTGTCCTGTTTGGCAGGAGTTTGGATTAAATAACCTCCCATGGTCCCTTCCAACCCTAATTATTTTTTATTCTATGATCATAATAGGGCAGTGGAAAAATTGAATTTGACCAGAATCATCTACAACTTTTATTTGACCCAGGTGTGTTAATTCAGACCCCTGAACCTATAGGGCGCATCCACACATGCAAGCACGCGTACTTGCAGCAGCTCAAAAAGAAGCGGTGAAAATTTGAGTAGGGGCTTTTTGCTTTGGCACACGCGCTTGGACATGCACTTTGTTGTGGAGCAAATTGTGCCACTTGGGGCAAAATAACCCTGCCTGGCTCCTCCCAAATCTGCAGCAAGGGGGAGCTAGAGCCCGGGGCCAGAACCTGTGCTGTCCCCAGCAGTATAAAAAGCTGCCCTGTCCTGGCCTCAGCAGTATAAAAAGCCACCCTGGCAAGTAGCTCAGGGCTCCTAGCTCTTAGGTGCTTCTGGGGCCCAGCCAATTAGTACCTGGGGACACTACTTGTGTCAGCTGGATTGCTGAAGCAGCCTTGAGAGTTCCCTGAACCTTCTACCCACTGCAGCAGTCTGGCAGTGGGGGCTGCTGCTTGGCTGTGACCGGCTATGCACCTGCCAGACCTGGATGGGGACTGCAGAGCCAATAGAGGCAATAGAGCCATAGAGGCATCTGCCCCTCTGGGCCAGCTGCCAGTGGACTGTGGTTTCAGGGTTGGCCTTTGTGTGGCACTACTGCCACGTGTGCCCCCCTGCCTGGCCATCTGGGCAGCTATCACCCGGAAGATGTTCGGGGTGTGGTGGCCTACTTTGAACTGTCAAAGCATGTCCTCCTGGCCCCATTTGTCCAGGAGGTCAGCCACAGCCAGATGGGTCCAAGATGCCAGGTCTGAGCAAGCAGGGTCCTGCCACTAGCCTCCCTAGCAGGAATTCTAGTGTTCCCTATTGGAAAATTGAAAAATCCCTGATAAAATAATCCCAAAGTCACTATCTAAAATACCCACAAATCCATGTTCCTTCACAAGTAAAACAAAAGACCACTATAAAGAGGGAGAGAGAGCGAGACAGAGACAGTGATCAGTTGGACAATGTTTTATTGATATATCTTACAGTATGAAAGCAAGTCTCTTATCATCATACTAAAGTGAACTTTAAATACATGTTTCATGAATTCATGAATACATATTTTACTGCCCTCCCACAGGGGCGATGGCCTCCTGTGGCAGGGCACTCTTTGTGCTTGCCACTTTAAGGGCCTGAAGACAGCAGCTGGCAGGTGCTTGATTAGGGGAGCCAATTTGGATTCAGGGCTGCCCATATAAACAGCATTTTGCTGCTGGAAGGCTAGGCAACAACATTGCCTGGCTGGAGGGCTGCTGGTATCATCTGGAGGTAAGGGAGGAACTGTCGGGGATGGTCAGAAGGCTCCTGATCCTGGGCATGACCTAAAACTGCACCCTGCTGGGAGTGGGTGGCCTGATAGGACTCTCAGTGGTGTGGGAGCCCCCAGGAAATGCTAGGCCAGTTACCACCCTGGTGAAAGGTGGGTTGGGGCACCTTAACCCTAGCTCCCACAACCAGGTGGGTTACTCCATTTGTAGGGTCTGGAAGGTGGACCCCAGTGAGAGAGTGGGGCCGTAGACTCAAACCTGTCTTGACTTCCCTCGACTGGTCCATGCTGGGGCCAGGACCGGAAGGGTCAAAGGGCCAGGGGTCCACTGCAAGGGATGCCCAGAGCTGAGGGCCTGGGGTTCCGACTGGCCTGGAGGTGGGCCAGGGCCAGTAGAGTCAAAGGTCCCATGGGGACCACACCCATAAGGAGGAAGCAGCTTGGGGAGCCTGGAACGAACGCTGGGTAGGCTGCCAGAATGGAAGGATCCAGGTGGGGCTCAAAGAGCAGTATTCTGGAGCCCAGTGTGGGGCCAATGATATTGACAGCAGCTGGATGTCATCTGCGAGGCTTGGGCTCTGGTGTAGGGGAGGAATGGAGCTGCAGATAGCACCCCCTGGCATCGGGGCAAAAAATGGGCAGCCTCCCACTTAACTAATTAATTTATAATTAGTTAAGTGGGATTAATTAGATAATTAATTAATTAATTATCATCAAGGCATGGTGAGTGAGAAGGTGAGAGGTTAGCCCAGAAACAGGTGGGCGGGCCACAGGAAAATCAGCCCCAAGAAGGCCCCCTGTTACACCCCACCATAAGGGGTTCAGCCCCCCAATAGGGAGTTTGGCCCCCACACAAGGGGTATGGCCCCCCAACAGGGGCTACCACCCCCAGCGAATGCTGCCTAACCTGGCCCCATC